>NC_037683.1:14103904-14210867 GCF_003255815.1 Theropithecus gelada | reverse complement strand
AGGATGGTCTCGATCTCCTGACCTTGTGATCCACCCGCCTCGGCCTCCCAAAGTGCTGGGATTACAGGCGTGAGCCACCGCGCCCGGCCTTATTCAATCTTAAAAAGGAATAGGCCAGGCATGGTGGCTCACACCTGTAATCCCAGCACTTTGGGAGGCCGAGGTGGGTGAATCACAAGGTCAGGAGATCGAGACCATCCTGGTCAACATGGTGAAACCCCATCTCTATTAAAATGCAAAAAATCAGCCGGGCATAGTGGCAAGTGCCTATAGTCCCAGCTACTCAGGAGGCTGAGGTAGGCGAATTGCTTGAACCTAGGAGGTGGAGGTTGCAGTGAGCCAAGATTGCGCCACTGCACTCCAGCCTGGTGACAGAGCAAGACTCCATCTCAAAAAAAATTCTTAAAGAAAACCAAAATTCTATATTAAAAAAAAAAAAGGAATGAAATTCTGACATATGCTACAACATAGATGAACACTGAAGACATTATACTAAGTCAAATAAGCCAGACAGAAAAGGACAAACATTGTATGATTCCACCGATATGAGGTATCTAGAGTCTCCAAACTCAAAGAGACAGAAAATAGAATGGTGGTTCCCAGACTGGGGTAGGAGGAATTGGGGAGTTACTGTTTAATAAGTATAGAGTTTCTGTTTGGGAAGATAAAAAAGTTTTGGAGATGGATGGTGGTGATGGTTGTACAACAATGTACACTGATCAAAAAGGATATTCAGAAATAGAACTGAAATTATAATAAAACAAAATAGTCTTTTCAGAAAAATATAGTTTAAAATGTATTTATCAGGAAATAAGAAAGATTTTAAAAATGAGATAAATATCCAATTCAAGAAATTAAACAAATTGGCCAGCACAGTTACTCACATCTGTAATCCTAGCACTTTGGGAGGCCTAGGTGGGCACATCACTTGACGTCAGGAGTTTGAGACCAGCCTGGTCAACATGGTGAAACCCTATCTCTAGTAAAAATACAAAAAAGGCTGGGCATGGTGGCTTATGCCTATAATCACACCACTTTGGGAGGCTGAGGCAGGTGGATCACGAGGTCAGGAGTTCAAGACCAGCCTGGCTAACATGGTGAAACCTTGTCTCTACTAAAAATACAAAAATTAGCTGGGCTTAGTGGCACACACCTCTGATCCCAGCTACTCAGGAGGTTGAGGCAGGAGAACTGATTGAACCAGGACCTGGGAGGCAGAGATAGCAGTGAACCAAGGTCACACCACTGCACTCCAGACTGGACTACAAGGTCGTGCCACTGCACTCCAGACTCGACTACACAGCCAGACTCTGTCTCAAACAAACAAACAAACATGAATAAAATAAAATTAAATTAAATTTAAAAAAATACAAAAAAATGAGCCGGGTATGGTGGTGCACACGGTAATTCCAGCTCTTCAGGAGGCTGAGGCAGAAGAATCACTTCAGCCTGGGAGGCAGAGGTTGCAGTAGGCTGAGATCAGGACACTACACTCCAGCTTGGGTGATAGAGCGAAACTCCGTCTCAAAAAAAATTAAATAAAATAAAATAAAATAAAATAAATAAATAAATAAATAAATGGTGCTGTAATCCCAGTACTTTGGGAGGCTGAGGTGGGTGGATCACTTGAGGTCAGGAGTTCAAGAACAGCCTAGCCAACATAGTGAAGCCCCGTCTCTACTAAAAATTTAAAAATTAGGCAGGCGTGGAGGCAGGCACCTGTTAACCCAGCTACTTGGGTGGGTAAGGCAGGAGAATCGTTTGAACCTGGGAGGCAGAGGTTGCAGTGAGCTGAGATCACGCCATTGCACTCTAGCCTGGATGAGAGTGAGACTCTGCCTCAAATAAATAAATAAATAAATACCTACCAAAAACCTGCAAATGGTATACCACACAACAAAACTTCAGCCATATTTCCTTTAAGACTGGGAACAAAACAAAGATTCCCACTAGTCCTATTATTGCTTCACTCAGTCTGGAGGTTCTTCAATGCTCTATGAACAGAAAATGGAATAAGAGGTGGGAAGACTGGAAGGAGTAAGATAAAGTGGTCATTTTTCATAGATAATATGATTATCTACCTAAGAAAACCAACAAAAAAATCACACAGTAGTAATGAAGTTCAGCCGGGGTATGATATCCAAGATCAACTTTAAAAAATGGCAGTTCACGAGAATAACCAGAAATAATCAATTATAAATATGATTAAAAATAAAGTTTGGGCATGGTGGCTTGTGCCTGTAATTCGGGAGGCCGAGGCTGAGGTCAGGAGTTCGAGACCAGCCTGGCCAATATGGTGAAACCCCATCTCCATTAAAAATACAAAATTTAGTCTGGCGTGGTGACATGTGCCTGTAATCCCAGCTACTCGGGAGGCTGACGCAGGAGAATTGCTTGAATCTGGGAAGCGGAGGTTGTAGCGAGCCGAGATAGCAATATTGCACTCTAGCCTTGGGGATAGAGTGAGACTGTGTCTCCAAAAAATAACAAAATAAAAACTAAAAAAATAAGGGCCGGGCACAGTGGCTCACACCTATAATCCTAGCACTTTGGGAGGCCAAGGCAGGCAGATCACCTGGGGTCAGGAGTTCAAGACCAGCCTCGTCAACATGGTGAAACCCTGTCTCTACTAAATATATAATAATTAGCTTAGTGTGGTGGCATGTGCCTGTAATCCCAGCTACTTGGGAGGCTGAGGCAGGAGAACTGCTGGAACCCAGGAGGCGGAGGCTGCAGTGAGCCAAGACAGTGCCATTGCACTCTAGCCTGGGCGACAGAGCGAGACTCTCAAAAAAAAAAAAAAAAAAAAAAAAGATTAAAAATAAGATACTATCACAGGCTGGGTGCACTGGCTCACGCCTATAATCCTAGCACTTTGGAAGGCCGAGGCGGGTGGATCATCTGAGGTCAGGAGTTTGAGACCAGCCTGGCCAAGATGATGAAACCCTGTCTCTACTAAAAATACAAAAAAATTAGCTGGGTGTGATGGTGGGCGCCTGTAATCCCAGCTACTTGGGAGGCTGAGGCAGGAGAATCGCTGGAACCCAGGAGGCGGAGGCTACAGTGAGCCAAGATCGTGCCATTGTACTCCAGCCTGGGCAACAAGAGCAAAACTCTGTCTCAAAAGAAAAAAAAAATACCATCACAGTAACAACACAAACTCTAAAGTTTCTAGGAATTAACAACTTAGGCAAGAAAATAAGACATCTATTGAGAAAAATGTAAAAATTTAATAAAACACACAGAAAATAATCTGAATAAGTGGAATCTATTTACATTCTTGGAAGGAATAATTAATATAAAATGGACCATTCTTCCCAATTAGCCTATATGTTTAATGCAATCTCAATAAAAATTCAAGTTGAATTTTTTAGAAACTCAAAAACTTTAAAGGCCCACAAATAGTTAAAGTCAACCTTCCAAAAAAAAAAAAAAAAAGAGAATTTGTCTTATTGGGTGTTGAGATACAGTACAGATATCACCATAGTAATAAAAACATTGTAGTGTTTACAAAAGAGCAGACAATCAGACCAATGGACAGAGAATGCAGAGACAAACTATATGCAGAAGGAAGCAATGTGATAAAGTTAGCAAGAGAAATCAATTCAGAAAGGACAGACTGTTTAGTAAATGATTTTGAGAAATATGCAGAATTTCTCCATATTTAGATCCCTACCTAAGACTGTACAGAAAGACAGTTTGTATGTGAATTAGCGATCTATTAGATTGAAGGAAAAATTATAAAGTTAATAGGGAAAAAGCAGTAGATCTCTGTGACTTAGGAGCAGGAATAGATTTCCTAAATGGAACTTCAAACTCCACAGCAAAAAAGTGAAGAATCTGATTACATCGAACTTAAGAATGTCTATTCAACAAAAGATACAAAGACAAAGTTAACAGAATGACTCAGGACTGAAACTGACAAAGCATTAGGAACAAGAATATACAATGAAATCCTACAAACCAAATAAGAAAAGACTGAAACCCCCAAATAAAACAAGGAAAGGATATGAATGGGCAATTCCAAAAGCAGAAACCCCCAGGAATTAATAGGCACATGAAGACAAGGCCAAACTCATTAATAACCATAGCAATGCAAATTAAAGCAATGAAGTACCACTCCACACTCAGTAAACTGGCAAAACTTGTAAAGGCTTGGAAATGCCATGCTGGAAAAGGCAGAAAGGCATATATAGGAACCCTTGTGCATGCTGGAGGAGGAGAGCCAGGTGCAGGCTTGCTGGGAACAATCTTCTCCTATAATACTTAGTCTCTTTAGGTTTTATGCATGATCTGAGGTGCCAGGAAGAAGGAAGCAATCTGGATGTCTACCACGTAGATTATTACAAAGTGCAATGAAGTGGGTACAGACAGAAGTTGAGGCAGCTAAAACTAACAGAGAAAACACACCCATAGCTGCATCATTTACAGAAATTAAAAAGCCAGTGCTACATATTCTAAGGTAACCCAACAAAAAAAGCATCTATATGAACCACAATGGAATGGTATCCTATGGGAGGGAGGCCAATGGGGATAAAAGGGTATAAACATATAACTCAATCATGGTAATGTGACAAGGATGAAGAAAATGACTAACTCATTCCTGTATAGGTAAGATCCAAAAATAATCCCTTCCAGTGGAAAAACTCTGACCAAGAAGATTCCCAGTCACACCATGTTGCCATTCAGCCAGGTTACCACTCAAACTTAGGAAACACCAGAAGTAAGGTCAGTACCCGAGTCTCCAGGGCGTTAATGGCCTTGGCCTGGCTGCTTCTGGCTGCCAAGAGCTGTTGTCTGGTATCCTCCAAATTCTGCTCAGCAAGTGGTTTCTGTAAGTTGAAAGAAGAGTAAAAGAAGACTGTCATTCCTCAACTGAATAAATATTTACAGATTATCTACAACATACTATGATTTGTGCTAGGCACAAGAGACATGAATACATTTTTAAAAATTCAGCTAATTGAGATATAATTCACATATCATAAAGTACACACAGATAAATTTGAAATAGTCCTTTGACCTTGAAGCTGGAACAAAAGACTAATAAAAAAATTACACAATAGAGTACAGTAAGTGTCCACAAAGAGGAAGAAGCATGGGGTGGGAGATACTCCCTGCCACAGGGCAGGTAGGCGGCTTTAGAACTCACAAGGTGGCTAGGGCTCGGGGAGCCTCCCAAGCAGGGGGATGACCAACGGTGATGTGAACAGCCTGCTACATTGAGGGAACTACAACTCCTCAGAAGCCAAAATGATGATGGGTTTAGGTCAAAAAACAAGACCAGAAAGATAGGCAAAAGGGCCAGCTCATGAGAAGCTTTTGAATGCAAAAAGGAGTTAGAACGTGATTCTGTAAGCAACATTTTTCAAAGTAGAAATTCTAGGCCGGGTGTGGTGGCTCACACCTGTAATCCCAGCACTTTGGGAGGACGAGGCAGGCAGATCACTTGAAGTCAGGAGTTTGAGACCAGCCTGGCTAACATGATGGAATCCCATCTCTACTAAAAATACAAAAAAAATTAGCTGGATATGATGGTGGGTACCTGTAATCCCAGCTACTCAGGAGGCTGAGGCAAGAGAATTGCTTGAACCCAGGAAGTGGAGGTTGCAGTGAGTGGAGATTGCACCACTGAACTCCAGTCTGGGTGACAGAGTGAGATTCTATCTTTAAAAAAAAAAAAAAAAAGGGACCAGGAGCGGTGGCTCACACCTGTAATCCCAGCACCTTGGGAGGTGGGCAGATCACAAGGTCAGGAGTTTGAGACCAGTCTGCCCAACATGGTGAAACCTTGTCTCCACTAAAAATAAAAAATTAGCCGGGTGTGGTGGCGTGCACCTGTAGTCCCAGCTACTTGGGAGGCTGAGGCAGGAAAATTGCTTGAACCTGGGAAGCAGAGATTGCAGTAAGCTGAGATCACGCCACTGCGCTCTAGCCTAGGCAACAGAGTGAGACTCCATCTCAAAAGAAAGAAAGAAAGAAAGAAAACAAAATGTAGAAGTTCTAAATGCTGGCATTAGACTTAGCTGAGAGAGCTGTTACTGAGATAGTTGTTAATCTCAGCTAGTTGTACAGATTTGAGGCCTTGCTCCAAGCCTAAGGAAATCAGAATTTCTGAGGGTAGGGCCAGAGATACATACTTTATGTATTTACTTATTTATTATTTTTGAGATGGAATTTCGCTC
Organism: Theropithecus gelada; assembly: GCF_003255815.1. NCBI lineage: Eukaryota > Metazoa > Chordata > Mammalia > Primates > Cercopithecidae > Theropithecus > Theropithecus gelada. The sequence goes on along the minus strand of NC_037683.1, from coordinate 14,204,682 downwards.
TTGTCACAAAGGCTGGAAAGTAGTGGTGCAATCTTGGCTCACTGCAATCTCCACCTCCTAGGTTCAAGTGATTCTCCTGTTTCAGCCTCCTGAGTAGCTGGAATTACAGGCACCTGCCACTATGCCCGGCTAATTTTTTTTTTTTTTTTTTTTTTTGAGACGGAGTCTCGCTCTGTCACCAGGCTGCAGTGCAGTGGCATGATCTTGGCTCACTGCAACCTCCGCCTCCCAGGTTCAAGCAATTCTCCTGCCTCAGCCTCCCGAGTAGCTGGGACTACAGGCATGTGCCACCACGCCCAGCTAATTTTTGTATTTTTAGTAGAGATGGGCTTTCACCATATTGGCCAGGATGGTCTCAATCTCCATCTGGCTCAATCTGACCTTGCGATCCGCCCACCTCGGCCTCCCAAAGTGCTGGGATTATAGGCGTGAGCCACCGCGTCTGGCCTAATTTTTGTATTTTTAATAGAGGCGGGGTTTTGCCATGTTGGCCAGGCTGGTCTTGAACTCCTGACCTCAGGCAGTGCTGGTATTACAGGTGTGAGCCACCACACCTGGCCTAGAGATATATACTTTAAACAAACTTCCCAAGTAATTTTTATGCACATTAAACTGTATACTAATGATGATGGCACAATAATAATATTGATCATGGTAACAGCTGACATACATTGAGACCCAACTATGTTCCAGTTATCATTCTAAGCACTTTACATATTGTAACTTATTTAACCCTAACAACAATTCTGAGTTTAGTAGTATAATAAAACCAATTTTACTGGGGAAGAAACAAACACAAAGAGATTAAATTACTTGCTCTAAGTCAGGCGTCCCCAACCCTTGGGCCACAGACCCTGTGGCCTGTTAGGAACCAGGCCGCACAGGAGGAGGTGAGCAGTGAGTAAGCATTACCGCCTGAGATCCGCCTCCAGTCAGAGCAGTGGTAGTGTTAGATAGCAGTGTGAACCCTATCGTGAACTGCGCTTGTGAGGGATCCAGGTTGCACACTCCTTATGAGAATCTAAAGGTCACGATGATCTGAGGTTGAACAGTTTCATTCTGAAACCACCCCCTCACCGTCCCCTACCCAACCCCATCTGTGGAAAAACCGTCTTTCATGAAACCAGTCCCTGGTGCCAAAAGGGTTGGGGACTGCTGCTCTAAGTCACAGCTAGTAAGTAGAAGAGGCAAAATACAAGCATGGGCAGTCTGATTCTAGAAATCAATTTACTCCCTAGAACCCACATTACATTTACTGTAGACTGTTGAAGGGAATTGTAGAAGATGTTTAAGAGAGCGATATGGTCACCAGGGCTGATTAGGAGGATCAGTTTGGCAGTAAGCATGGAAGACTGTGTCAGAGGGTGAAGGAAGAGAGACTGATGCTGGGGAGGCCAATCTGGAGACTTCTAACATAGACTAAGCTAGATTTGCTGGAAATCCTGAAGTACAACCAGTGGCAGTGGAGATGGAGGTATTTAGTTGAAACTGACTGAAGAAAGAAAGGGAGGGTCTAATCTAGGAGGAGCCCCATGGCCTTGGCTTTGTCACCTTTGTTATGGTGTGGCCAATCATTGGAACAGAAAGAGACGGAAGAGCAGAACATGTGCAGACAAAAGCTAAGCCTGATGAGAAAGTTCACCCGCACCACTGGGCAAGAGGCCAGTCTGCACAATAGTCTCCCTCAGGAAGGAGAGAATGCTGCCCAAGGTAATTCTTGCTCATGCCAAGGGGTAGATGTAGCTATTTTCCTTGGCCACTGCAGAGTACAAAATGGTGGGGAAGAAGGCAGTGCAGAAAGACAAGGCAGCCCAAGTGGCGGAAATCACTAGGTGTGGTTTATTGGTGATGAGATGCTATCTGTTTGTATGTATCTCTGAATACAGCTCTCCCTTTCCCTGAGAAAAGCATGTCACCCACAGGGGACATAAGGCTCTTTCTGATGTAAGCAGGACAAGACAAAGTTGGAGACAGTTCTCTTGTTACCATGCTGTTTGCTGGCCCTACAGCTCTGAAACTCTAGGGTTTGTGAAGTCACCAGAATCAACCCTGCCTTTCTAACACCAGACAGTCCAAAGAGAACAGAAGTTACCTCTTTCAGGAGTTCTTGCACATGTTCTTCTCCTGATAAGTTCTGTTCTAGTCTCTTCTCCAAGGATGCGACCTTCTCTTGCAAATGTATGATAATGTCTTCTTTCTCTTGAGTTTCAGCAGTGACCTGCAGGTGAAAGCAGAGATCACTTTATACTGTAAGCCCTCTCTTCCTTCCTTCCTGCTTTCTCTCGGGCCATCACATTTTCCTGCAATTCTGTCCTCAACTGTATCCTAGAAGAACAAACAGCTAAGAGATCTTCCCTGAAACTGGGACACAGAAAATGCAAGATTAGAACCTGGCAAAACTCAGGAATCCAGCTCAGACCTAGTGCAACAAGAAGCAAACACTCTTCCCAATTAAACAACTGACGGTCTGGAACAAAGGAATTACTTACCTGGTAGAGGCAGCAGAACTAACTCCACCCAAGAAGCACCTAGCCTGCCCTGCAATGACCTATGGAACAATGCTCCCGAAAGCTGAGGGGCTGGATAAAGCAGTGATAGTGCTGATGCAGTGGCTTAAAGGCTAAAGAGAGAACTTCTGAAATGATGCGATTCACTTGGCTCACAGCACAGGGACCACAGCAGAGCTGCCATGCCTCTCACACCTTGGCTCTAGACCAACAGCTGCCCGTTTTATTTCAGTCTCTCTCTCTCTTTTTTTTTTTTTGAGACAAGAGTGTCGTTCTGTAGCCCGGGCTGGAGTGCAGTGGCACAATCTCAGCTCACTGCAACCTCCGCCTCTCAGGTTCATGCCATTCTCCTGCCTCAGCCTCCCGAGTAGCTAGGACTACAGGCGCCTGCCACCACGCCCGGCTAATTTTTTGTATTTTTAGTAGAGACAGAGTTTCACCATGTTAGCCAGGATGGTCTTGATCTCCGGACGTCATGATTCACCTGCCTCGGCCTCCCAAAGTGCTAGGATTACAGGTGTGAGCCACTGCACCCTGCCAGTCTATCTCTTTAGCTATGATGGTAGTGGTGATAGTGGCAGGTTGGGACTAACTTGGTTCCTTTTACTACTACTAATCTTCAACTGCTGCTTGTATTAGTCCATTCTCACACTGTTATAAAGAATACCTGAGACTGGGTAATTTATAAAGGAAAGAAGTTTAACTGACTCACAGTTCCACATGGCTGGGAGGCCTCATGAAACTTAAAAGCATGGCAGAAGAAGGGGAAGCAAGGTACGTCTTACATGGTGGAGGATAGAGAAGCAAGCGAGGGGGGAAGTGCCATACTATAAAACCATCAGGTCTCATGAGAACTCACTCACTATCACAAGAACAGCAAGGGAGAAATCTGCCTCCATGATCCAATCACCTCCCACCAGGTCCCTCCCTTGACATGTGGGGATTACAATTTGAGATGAGATTTGGGTGGGGACACAGAGCCTAACCATATCACTGTTCAATGTCAAAGCAGAGTTCTTACCTGCTTTGAATACATGAGTTCTTACCTCCCCATTGAGGATGCCCATTCTTCCCCAGAAAAGGTTGCATGGCAACAAAAATCTCACTGTGAAGACTTGTACCTCTTTTTTTTTTTTTTTTTTTTTTTTTTGAGAAGGAGTCTGGCTCTGTCGCCCGGGCTGGAGTGCAGTGGCCAGATCTCAGCTCACTGCAAGCTCCGCCTCCCGGGTTCACACCATTCTCCTGCCTCAGCCTCCCGAGTAGCTGGGAACACAGATGCCCGCCACCTCGCCCGGCTAGTTTTTTGTATTTTTTAGTAGACACGGGGTTTCACCGTGTTAGCCAGGATGGTCTCGATCTCCTGACCTCGTGATCCGCCCGTCTCGGCCTCCCAAAGTGCTGGGATTACAGGCTTGAGCCACCGCGCCCGGCGTACCTCTTTACATATACTCTGTTCCCTCAAATTCCCTTATCTTACACTTCTGTTGCTCCATCTCAAGCCATGAACTTTCATGTTCAGTTGTAACTTGGCCAATCTCTCCTCAGAATAAGATGCAGCAACCAGGCTGAAGGGTTTTGGGAAGAAATATTTGTCATTCTGAATTCTCACAGGTGGACAACAGAGATAGTAGAGGGGAAGTCTGAAAAGTAGATTTATGACCCCACAATTCAATAGGCTTTCATCAAGCCTCAACTCTATCTGCTGTTTTCTGAGGATACAATCAGACATAATTCCAGCATGGAGGCTGGTGATGGAGACAGACACACAACTAATTACAAAACAATACAATTGTGCTTCAACAGAGGGACATACACGGGGCTATGAGATATCAGATGCAAGAGGGATTAACTGGGAGAATCAGATCAGGCCTCCTGAATGGGCAAGTCCAGGTGAAAGAGGGTGGAAGAGGAACAAGCATTCTGCATAAAGGGCAGCACATGCAAAGAGGTAACAGACAAGTCCTGCAAGGCTAGAGGCTGGGTGAGGAGGAAAGAACAGCTGAACACAACTCCCAGGTCTGTGACTCAGCCACCTGGGCAAATGGTAACATCATGCAAGGCAGATAACACAGGAGAGAAGGCGAGTTTGATAGGAAAAAAAAACAAACCAGTTTTGGCCATGTTGACCCATCTTTATGGGTCTCTTATTAATAATGTTAATACTAGCAATAGTAATAACTGTAATATAGCAGCAGCAGCTATAACAAGATTGCAGCAGCAATCTTGAAAAAGCATAACTGTAGGCTAGGTGCGGTGGCTCACACCTGTAATCCCTGCACTTTGGGAGGCCGAGGTGGGTGGATCACGAGGTCAGAAGATCAAGACCATCCTGGCTAACATGGTGAAACCTCATCTCTACTAAAAATACAAAAACAAAATTAGCCGGGCGTGGTGGCAGGCACCTGTAGTCCCAGCTACTCGGGAGGCTAAGGCAGGAGAATGGCTTGAACCTGGGAGGCGGAGCTTGCAGTGAGCCGAGATAGCGCCACTGCACTCCAGCCTGGGCAACAGAGCAACACTCCGTACCACAAAAAAAAAAAAAAAAAAAAAAAAAAAAAAAAAAAAAAAAAAAAAAAAGAAAAAGAATAACGGTTGATATAAGAGTTGGAGAACTAACATTACCCAATTTCAACTCTAAAGTGACCTTGATCAAGACAGTGTGGTAATAGTGTAAAGACAGACATATAGGGTCAAGTGAATGCTGCAAGCACTTTCTGTTATGTCTAGTCTTTACAAACACTATTTACCACATCCATTTACAAGGAAATTGAAGCTTAGGGACTAGCCCAAATGCACATACCTATAGCGACAGATTAAGGATTTAAATCCAGGTCTTCCGGATCTAAAGCCTGCATTTGTTCTCCTACACATCAATCTGAATTCAAGAGGTATAGATGATCCTTTCCAGTTAAAACCGAAACAACACATCTTACACAGGTCACTGTGTTAGGCAAAGTTAGGGACAGAAAAAGAATCAGTGGCCAAGTTCCATTTATGCCTCTTGTGCAACATATTGATGTGCAACCTCCTTCTCCATGCTGGCTGATTTACTTCAGGCCCTCTTACACCTCATGTGGACTATGGGAACACCTACCAAGTCATACTCCCTGACCCCAAACCTGCCCCTTTCCTAATGATCACCCTCTTCACCTACTCCCTACCAAGTCTGGGCCTCACAGTTATAGTCCAAGAATATGGACTGCATCAATTCTGGGTGTGTGGTCACTTGATTCAGACAGACATGAGTCTGAATCCTGGCTCTGTCATTGACTCCAGCTGTATGGTCTTGAAAAATAATTTAGCCTTTGATGTCAGATGCTCATTACTATCACCTGTAAAATAGGAAAACAATGTCTAACCAAAGGGTAGTTGTGAGGACTCGATGAGTCCCTAACTGTAAAACACTTGAATACTGAGCTCAGGGTAAATGCTTAGCTATTCTTGTTAAATATTCACTAATGATTATTTATGGAATTTCACGTTCACTATTTACTCTATACAACTGGCCCTGTATACCTTCCCAATCTCATCTAGCACTGTTTCCACTTCCTCCCTAAGCGCTAACCACTTACCTATCCTTTCTGTTCTCCCAACATGCCTTTTTTCCTTCATTATAAATGTATTTGTTGCACCAAGACCAGTGGCTTATGCTTGTAATCCCAGCACTGTGAGAGGCTGACGCAGGAGGCTTGCTTAAAGCCAGGAGATCAAAACCAGCCCAGGTAACAGAGGGAGATCCTCTCTCTACAAAAGTAAAAAAACTGAAAACAAAAAAGGTTGAGGTTGCGGTGAGCTGAGATCGTGCCATTGCACTCCAGCCTGGGCATCAACAGCAAAGCTTCGTCTCAAAAATAAATAAATAAATACATAAATAAAATAAATAAAGTGGCTGGGTGCGGTGGCTCACGCCTGTAATCCCAGTACTTTAGAAGGCCGAGGCACGCAGATCACGAGGTCAGGAGTTCAAGACCAGCCTGACCAATATGAGGAAACCCTGTCTCTACTAAAAATACAAAAATTAGCTGCGCATGGTGGCACGTGCCTATAGTCCCAGCTATTAGGGAGGCTGAGGCAGGAGAATCACTTGAACATGGGAGGTGGAGGTTGCAGTGAGCCAAGATCACATACACTCCAGCCTGGGCGACAGAGCGAGATTCTGTCTCAAAATGAATGAATGAATGAATGAATGTACTTATTTAAGCAAAAAAAAAAAAAGTAAGGTGAATTTCATGAAAATATGTTAAGTGCAATACAGGTTAGGAAGAACATAAATTGGGAAGTGGAAAGATAATGGCTACAGTTGAGGAACTGCTATCTAATAGAGTAAAAAATGTGTAATTCTGAACATTGTGGGTTAAATAAAAACAAAATGAAAAGAATTAAAATTTTGTTCCCAAACTGACAGACATCTGGTACGAATAAACTAGAAAAAAATAGAAAATGCATAAATACTACCATGAATGAAGATAGGGTAGTAACTAAAAAAAGAATACAAGAAATACAATGCCAAAACATTAAACTTATAGCAAATGAACAATTATGTAGAAAAATATAAATTAACAAAAACTTAGGAAGAAACATAAAACTTAGAATTACCATTAAATAAATCTATTCAGTAATTAAAAATCTTCACACAGCCAGGCAAAGTGGCTCATGCCTGTAATCCCAGGACTTTGTGGAGGCTGAGGCAGGAGGATCGCTTGCGCCCTGGAATTCAAAACCAGCCTGGACAACATAGTGAGACCTTGTCTCTAAAAAAAAATTTTTTTTTACTTAGCCAGGTGTGGTGGTGTGAGCCTGCAGTCCCCGATATATGGGAGGCTGACGTGGGAGGATCACTTAAGCCCAGGAATTTGAGGCTGCAGTGAGCCATGACTGCACCACTGCACTCCAGCCTGGGTGACAGAGTGAGACCCTGTCTCAAAAACAAAAACAAAAACAAAAACAAAAAACAAAACAAAAAAAACCACCAGCGACAAAAATTTAAATTTTGATATGTCCCTACTATATTACCATATAATTGAGAAAAAATAAATTACAGCTTCAGGTATCATATGAATGTTTTCCGGGAGCACAATGTTGAGCATAAAAAATAAGTTTAGAAAAATACCTACAGAATGACCTCATTTTTTTTTTTTTAAAAGAAGCTCCAAATCAACAGGTCTTTTATTGCATCATTTAAATATCACAAGTAGGTCTTAGGAGTCATCTGGCATCTTCTTTCTGTAGCTGGATAACTCTTAGATCTTATTCATCAGCCTGCTGAACAGTTCCTTTTTCAGAGACATAGATACCATCCAAAAATTTCCTGATATCCTTGTTTTTAACTGTTGTAGCTTGCTGAATCAAAGCCACTGAATTTGAAACAAGTTCAATGTCATTTCCTTCAAGGATTAATTCATCTTTCTGGGCTTGGGATACTGAACAAGCAACACCTGGTCTCATCCGAACCCTGCGGATGTATTTTTCACCCAAGAAATTTCGGATTTCAACAAGAGACCCATGCTCCTGGATAACGACGTTGATGGGGAAGTGAGCATACACAGACCTCATCTTGTAACGGAAGCCCAGTGTAACTAACACCCTTGATCATGTTCTGTACATGACTACAAATAGTCCGAACGGTAGCCAGTTCCTTTCTGTTACCCCACCATTTGTCAACCCAAAGCCTCTTTTTTTTCTTTCCAAGAAGACTGAGTTCTACATTGATGTGATTGAAGTCCCTCCGCAGGGTTCCTCTGGGGCCCTTCACGATAACTGTGCGTCCCTTCAGAGTAATGTCAACAGTTTCTGGAATGTCGACAGTCTGATTGCTGAGAATGGTCTTCATTCTCGCAGTAGACACAGCAAAAAAAGCCAGAATGACTTCATTTATACAACATTAATAAGCATGGAAAACTAAAGAAGATATTGTTTAGGGATAAAACTGACAACATTAGAAAGCAAAGCAGACAATGAAGCAATCTCTGGATAGTACTTACTTCCAAAGGAAAAAGGAATGGGATGGAATAGTGAAGGGCACAGAGGGAACCTCAAAGATAAACACATTGTTCTTTTTCTTAACCTGAGGGATAGCTCAGAGGGCTCATTGCCTTGTTATACTTTCTATCGTACTCATATTTTATAAATATGATTTTATATATACTCAGTAAAGACAAGAAAAAAGTGAATTCCAAATTAACAATCTTCACACAATACCGGCCCATCTGTTGCCCAAGCCAGAAGCCAATAAATCACCCATAAAAATACAGACTTTTGTCTTCCTCTCCTCTCATATCTGTTATATTAGTAAGTCTGTCAATATTTCTTACATTTGTCTACCCACTATTATCTTCACCATCACACTTGTCAAAGCCTCCATCATCTTATGGTCGAACAACTGCAAAAGCTTCCTAAGTGGAAGACCTTCTCAGTCTCCTAACGGCCAGAGTAATCTGTTATTCTCTCTTATTCTGCATGTCACTGGCTTTCTTCTAGTTCCTTGAATGTGCTAATCCTTTTATTTGCCTCAGAGTTTTTGTTCATGCTGTTCCCTGCCTGAAATTCTCTCTCATTATCCCTTTCTCTCCAGCCTGAGCACTGCATCAAGTGTTACTTCCTTAAGTGTTCTACAGCTCCAAGACTGGATCTGATCTGATATCTTTTAATAGGATCTCACAACATCTCGTAGTTTTCTTTTGGAACACTCATCACAGTTAGTAATTATATATGTGATTACTGATTAATGTCTGACTTCCCTTCTAGACTATAAGCATTACAAAGGCAAGAACTGTATCTATTTTGCTCACCACAATATTATGAACACCCAGCACAGAGCCCAGCACATAGTAAGGCTTAACTAATCTTTCTAGCATGAATGAAGAAACTTACTGTGACCACAGTCTGGACTTCCCTGAGCCCCATTTTTCCAATTATAAAAACAACAGATGGTTCTAATTGACATCAAAGGGTCCCTTGAATATCAAAGTTGTGGCCAGGTGCCTATAATCCCAGCACTTTGAGGGCCGAGGTGGGCAGATCACTTGAGGCCAGGAGTTCAAGTCCAGCCTGGCCAACATGGTAAAATCCTGTCTCTACTAAAAATACAAAAATTAGCTGGGCATGGTTACATGTGCCTGTAGTCCCCACTATTCAGGAGGCTGAGACGGGAGGATTGCTTGAGCCCAGGAGGTGGAGGTTGCAGTGAGCCAACATCACGCCACTGCACTCCAGCCTGGGTGACAAAGTGAAACCCTGTCTCAGAAAAAAACAAAATACAAAAACCAAAGTTGTGTGTCTATTGTCCCCCTTCTTCCACGACCCCAAATGCACTCTCTAACCTTCTGCCTTTTCTGCCTCCTGTTGTCCTCCTGATCCTTGACATTCCAGTTCCTCTAGGAAGATTTCCTTGACTCCTGGGCTGGAATGTACTTCCCCTATGGCATATATTTTGTATTTGAAAAATCTAGGGTTGAGTGTGGTGGTTCCCCTCTGTAATCCCAGCACTTTGGGAGGCTGAGGCAGGTGGACTGCTTGAGCCCAGGAGTTTGAGACTAGCCTGGGTAACGTAGCAAAACCCCATCTCTACAAATAATAATAATAATAAAAATTAGCCTGTTGTAGTGGTGTGTGTCTGTAGTCCCAGCTACTTGGGAGGCTGAGGTGGAAGGATCACTTCAGCCTGGGAGGCTGAGGCTACAGTGAGACGTTCATGCCACTGCACTCCAGCCTGGGTGAAAGAGCAAGACCGTGTCTCAAAAGAAAAGAAAAAGAAAAATCTAGTTCATTTACATGAGACTTCTTGTTTGAGCATTTCTTTTCTTGTGATTACAATAGGTTTGAGTTCTATAATGAAACTGTAAGCCTCTGAAGGAAAACAACATCTGTACTGAGATTTTTAGTTCGTTGAGGGTAGAAAGCTTGTATCACAGTCATTCATTCATATATATATTTACTGGGTGCTCCTTATTGTGAGGCAGCAAAGTGCAATAGAATAAGCATGAGTTTTGGAATAAGACTTGGGTTAGAATCCAACTCTGTCACTTACTGTATAATTGTGAACAAGGTCAATAACCTCTCTTAGTTTCCACTTAGATATCTGTAAGTATGACAATACTTAGCTAGAAGGGGTATACAGACCTCTATTGACAAAATCTTACTGTACTGTAATTATGCTGTAAGGCTCTGTCTCACTTGAGATCAGCATTTCTCAAAAGATGAGGGTAGGGTGGATGGCACTGCCCAACAGGGGGGTGGTTCTGTGATGTGAGGGGAAGGGCTGGATGTCAGTGACTAAAGGATGCTATTGGCATTCAGAACCCAGAGGCCAGGAATGCTAAATGTCCTGCAATGCAATGGACGATCATACAATACAAGTTGTTCTACTCAAAATGCCAATAAGAAATATGCCATTGGGAAATACTACTTTATTTTATTTCTATTTATTTATTATTATTTTTTTGAGACAGAGTCTCTCTCTGTCACCTAGACAGGTTGCAACACAGTGGTGCAATCTCAGCTGACTTGCAACTTCCACCTCCCAGGTTTAACTCAAACTCCTGCTCAGCCTCCCAAGTAGCTGGAATTACAGGCACACGCCACCACACCCAGCCTTATTTTTATATTTAAAGACAGTCTTGCTCTGTTGCCTGGGCTGGAGTGCTGTGATATGTTCATAGCCCACTGCAGCCTTGAATTCCTGGGCTTAAGCGATCCTCCCACCTCATGATCCCAAACGGCTGGAACTACAGGTGCACACTACCACACTGGCTAATTTTTTTTTTTTTTGGTAGAGATGGGGTCAAGAGGAGGACCTCATGTGATCCTCCTGCCTTGATCTACCAACGTGCTAGGACTACAGGCTTGAGTCACAGTGCTGGGCCTAAGAAACACTACTTTATATTCAGTAATATTATTGTTCATCTTTATATTCTCAGAGTTTAGCACAGCCCTAATGTAGAAAGAAAACAAATGTATGTCAATGAAATGAAAAAACAAATTGTAATGACATCATTTGATTATGTGCCATAGAACAAACTGGATTACAGCCAAGTATGTCAAAGGTACAGCCCTGGTCATGTCAGCCACTATTGTTATATTTTTCATGCTCAAGGTCCATTATGTGCTTAAAGATATATTTGAGTCAGGCCAGGCACAGTGGCTCATGCCTGTAATCTCAGCACTTTGGGAGGCCGAGGTGGGTGGATTATGAGGTCAGGAGTTTGAGACCAGCCTGGCCAACATGGTAAAACCCCGTCTTTACTAAAAATACAAAAATTAGCCAGGTGTAGTGGCGGGCGCCTGTAATCCCTGAGCAGTAAGAGCAAGACTCCGTCTCAAAAAAAAAGAAAAAAAAAAGAGACATATTTGAGTTGACCAAATGGTATAAGAATTCCTGATGGGAAAATACTGACTACTTCTGCTAAGCAATTGTATGGCCATTTCCATCTGAGTGCAGTCTGGCTAGAATAAGAAATGGAGCCATGTGGCCTGCATGAGAAATATTTGTTCAGTAGTCACTCTTAGGCAGAAATATCTGAAAGAACTAGTTTTTATGAATCTTAGAAATCCAGGTCTTCTCCTCATACTCTACTTACCTTTTGCAAATCAATGGAAAGCTGCTGAATGAGTGCTTGGAGCTCTTGTTCCTTTTGTTCCAGGGCTGTGATCTTACTTTCTGCACCTGTTTTTGAAGCTATCACATGATCTCTTCATCAAAAGAAAGCAGACAATGAACAAATTTGGATATCTCATCTAATATACAGTCTTCTGTAGGAAAAATACAAATGGTTCTTTCTATGTCAGGGCTACAAGCATCATTAGCCACATGCAGTTTTCAATGGGAAAAGCCTCAGCTCTCTCTGAAGCAGGAGCCCAAGGAGAAAAAGTCCATCCTAGTTTAAGAAAGAAATCCTGACCTGCCTCTCCTTAGTCTATAATACCTTACAAACTAAAACCACATTGAATTGCTCAGCAGGGCTGAAACTGTCCTGAGTTTCAGCAGCTGAAGGGGAAAGTGGGTTGGAGGTAGGGTGGGGCCTAAGTCCTAGGCAGGTAAGTATGTGTCCAGAAGCCTTTGCCAGCACTGGAATCAGAAAATGGTGTAATGAACAATGGGGAAAGGTGAGCAGGCTATAGCCAGAACTACACTAACACCTCTTCCCAAGGGCCCCACAGACCAAGCAAGAACCTCTGCTCTTCCAGCGTTGAGTAGTGTCTCTGCAATTCTTCTAGCTTCTGGCTTAAGTCTGATGACATCTGGTTGGAGTTCATCAACTCCTCCTGGGTACGACTAAGTTCTCTGGTTCGTGCCTCCAATTCTTGCTCCATTTTCCCTAGACTTTCTTCTTTTTTTAAAAGCTGACACAAAAATACAAAGTTTCATTGGGCTATGCTAAGAAAAATACATTTAAGACTGGGCAGGTGGCTCACGCCTGTAATCCCAACACTCTGGGAGGCCGAGGCGGGTGGATCACTTGAGGTCAGGAGTTTGAGACCAGCTAACTGTTTGCCATGGCTAACATGGCAAAACCCTGTCTCTACTAAAAACACAAAAATTAGCTGGGCATGGTGGCGGGTGCCTGTAATCCCAGCTACTTGGGAGGCTGAGGCGGGAGAATCACTTGAACCTCAGAGGTGGAGGTTGCAATTAGCCAAGATCATGCCACTGCACTCCAGCCTGGGTGACAGAGCCAGGCTCTGTCTCAAAAACAAAAAAAAATTAAAAAAGAAAAATACACTTAAGGCCGGGCGCGGTGGCTCAAGCCTGTAATCCTAGCACTTTGGGAGGCCGAGACGGGCGGATCACAAGGTCAGGAGATCGAGACCATCCTGGCTAACACGGTGAAACCCCGTCTCTACTAAAAAATACAAAAAAACTAGCCGGGCGAGGTGGCTGGCGCCTGTAGTCCCAGCTACTCGGGAGGCTGAGGCAGGAGAATAGCGTAAACCCGGGAGGCGGAGCTTGCAGTGAGCTGAGATCCGGCCACTGCACTCCAGTCTGGGCGACAGAGCGAGACTCCGTCTCAAAAAAAAAAAAAAAAAAAAAGAAAAATACACTTAAAAACAAATCTGGGCTGGGTACAGTGGCTCATGCCTGTAATCCCACCATATTGGGATGCTGAGGCATGCATATCGTTTGAGCCCAGGAGTTTGAGACCAGCCTGGGTAACATGGTGAAACATCATCTCTACAAAAAATACAAAAATTAGCTGGGAATGGTAGTGTGCCTGTAGTTCCAGCTACTCGGGAGGCTTAGGTGGAAGAATCCCTTGAGCCCTGGAGGTCAAGGCTGCAGTGAGCCACCATCATGCCACTGCACTCCAGCCTAGGTGACACACACACACACACACACACACACACACACACACACACACACAAAAGAAAAAAGAAAAAGAAATCTAAACTTGTCAGGCGTGGTGGCACACACCTATAGTAAATGCTTACAGTCCCAGTTATCTGGGAGGCTAAAGTGGGAGGAGAGCTTGAGCCCACAAGTTTAAGGCTGCAGTGTGCTATGATCACACCTGTGAGTAGCTATTATACTCCAGCCTGGGCAACACCGTGAGACTCCATCTATTAAAAAAAAAAAAAAAAAAGTGGACCAATAACCAAACTTTTATAACATTTTTGTGGGCTTATAAGAGGATTTATATACCTAGTAGGTAAAAAAAAAAAAAAAAAACAAACCCACAAAAACAACAACAGAAAAAGAGAACATTTCAAACAGAAGTTTTCTATTTTAATAAATTTTAAAACATACAAATATGATTAACATCAAATATGATTAGTATCAAATATTAGTGGTGTTATGTTTATCAGCAATTAGAGAGTGATGACTAGTAAAATCTGAGTGAATAATCATCTATTCAGTATTTAGCTACTAAAACAAAAATGCATACCATGTGCTTTATTTTACTTAGTTCCTGCTGCTGGAATCCCTCTAATTCATCCATTTCATCTCTCCTTTGGAAAAGATTCATACTCTGGTTCTTCATTTCCTGTAACTGGGCTGTCAGAATAATTTTCTCCTATTTGAAAGAAAGACATCAACTCAGGCAACTAAATCATTAGAAATCTGTATTACGAAAGTGAAAATCTTTTCTTTTTTAAAATCATTTTTATCTTTAGAGACAGAGTCTCACTAGTTGCCCAGGCTGGCCTTGAACTCCTGGGCTCAAGCAATCCTCCCGCCTTGGCCTCCGAAAGTGCTAAGATTACAGACATGAGCTACCACACCCAGCCTGAAAGTGGAACTCTTAATAAAGGAAAATCTTCAAGAAATCTCATGCCAGTGGATAATAATGCAATGATAATGGGAAGCATTACAGAAATATGGCATTATTTACAAATTCTTTAATTAAATAAATCCTTTAGAGAATTTAATTATTTATTTAAAAATAAATGTGTTTTAAATAATTGTGAAAAAGGGGAATAAGAGCAACAATTATGTAGAACTTTTTTTTTTTTTTTTTGGTAGAGACAGGATCTTGCTCTATTATCCAGGCTGATCTTGAACTCCTGGCCTCAAGACATTCTCCTGCCTCAGCCTCTCAAAGTGCTGATAGATATGAGCCATTGTGCATGGCCTACGTAGAACTTTAAAGTTCTTACATCTACTTAGCAAGTCCAGATATATATTTTATGTGTCTATTCTTTTGTTGTTGTTGTTTGTTTTTTGACACAGAGTCTCACTCTGTTGCCCAGGTTGGTTTGCAGTGGTGTGATCTCCGCTCACTGCAGCCTCCACCTCCCAGGTTGAAGTGATTCTCATGCCTCAGCTTCCCGAGTAGCTGAGACTACAGGCGTGCAACACCATGCCTGGCTAATTTTTCTACTTAGAGATGAGGTTTTGCCATGTTTGCCAGGCTGGTCTCGAACTCCTGACCTCAGGTGATTCACCCACCTCCACCTCCCATAGTGCTGGGATTACAGTTGTGAGCCACTATGCCCAAGCTTATTTTACCTGTCTATTCTTGTTTTGTTTTGTTTTGTTTTGTTTTTGAGATGGAGTCTTGCTCTGTCGCCCAGGCTGGAGTGCAGTGGCACAATCTTGGCTCACTGCAAGCTCCGCCTCGCAGGTTCACACCATTCTCCTGCCTCAGCCTCTCGAGTAGCTGGGACTACAGGCGCCCACCACCACGCCTGGCTAATTTTTTTTTTTTTTTTTTGTATTTTTACTAGAGATGGGGTTTCACTGTGTTAGCCAGGATGGTCTTGATCTCCTGACCTCATGATCCGTCCGCCTCGGCCTCCCAAAGTGCTGGGATTACAGGCGTGAGCCACTGTGCCCAGCCTACATGTCTATTCTTAGTGACACACTGAACTGGCTGAAAAACGCGAGTAACAAGTAAGATTGAATGCCTGAAAAAAATTAAATGCACGTAGATTAAATGTAGAACTGATTTCAGTTAACAAGTTAAAAAAAAAAAATTAGACCGGGCGCGGTGGCTCAAGCCTGTAATCCCAGCACTTTGGGAGGCCGAGACGGGCGGATCACGAGGTCAGGAGATCGAGACCATCCTGGCTAACAGAGTGAAACCCCGTCTCTACTGAAAAATACAAAAAATTAGCCGGGCGTGGTGGCGGGAGCTTGCAGTGAGCTGAGATCCGGCCACTGCACTCCAGCCTGGGGGACAGAGTGAGACTCCATCTCAAAAAAAAAAAAAAAAAAAAAAAAAAAAAAATTAGACATGACTGGTGTCAGCGGGTTACAATTTATTAAATGATCATTTCTAGCAGTGGACTCTTGCCTCTAATCCCCGCACTTTGGGAGGCCAAGGTGGGCCTATCGGTTGAGTGCAGGAGTTGGAGACCAGCCTGGGCAACATGGTGAAACTCTATCTCTATAAAAAATACAAAAAAATTAGCCAGACATGGTGGCATGTGCTTGTAATTCCAGCTACTCAGGAGGCTGAGGTAAGAGAATCACCTGAGCCCAAGAAGTCGAGGCTGCAGTGAGCTTTGACTGTGCCACTGCACTGCACTCCAGCCTGGGCATCGTGGTGAGACCACGTCTCAAAAAAAAAAAAAAAAGAAAAAAAAAGAAAAAAGGACTCTTTTAAGGATTAACCCTGCTGTTACAGTTTCTAATTCTTGACTGAAAAAACAAACAAAAAAACCCAAAAAACCCAAAACATCTTTAACAATGAAAGTGGCTTCAAAGACCTATATAGGTGTCTCATTACTACTTCCTACTCTAGAAAATTTCCCCAACCTCTTACACCTGTGATCCCAGCACTTTGGGAGGCCGAGGCAGTAGATCACAAGGTCAGGAGATCGAGACCATCCTGGCTAACACAGTGAAACTCTGTCTCTACTAAAAATACAGAAAAATTAGCCAGGTGTGGTGGCAGGCACCTATAGTCCCAGTTACTTGGGAGGCTGAGGCAGGAGAATGGAGTAAACCCAGGAGGCGGAGCTTGCAGTGAACCAAGATCGCACTACTGCACTCCAGCCTAGGTGACAGAGTAAGACTCCATCACAAAAAAAAAGAAAAAGAAAAATTTCCCCCAACCTCTCCTTCAAAAGAACAAAACAAAACAAAGAGAAAATTCCCTTTGTGAACCTTATGAACCTAAGTAGGTTTTTTAGCTGGTTCAGCCCTATATGGATACCCTTTACCAAAATTTTAAAAGATAAAAAAACAGTTCAATGAGAATTTCAATTGCCATAATTTTAAGAGTTTCTTTTATGACAAGAAAACCTTAATCCAACCCATACCTCCATATTTAAGAAGACTGTCATTAATAGCATATGTTTGAGGATTTTTTTTTTTTTCAAGCACAGGTTTCCTTGGGACTTGACTTTTCTATAATTCTTTCCTTATATAAAAATGTTGCCAGGCACAGTGGCTCATGTCTGTAATCCTAGCACTTTGGGAGGCCAGGCAGGAGGATCACTTTGGTCTATGAGCTCAAGACCAGCCTGGGCAACACCGTGAGACCTCATCTCTATTAAAATTTTTTTAAAAATTAGCTGGGCATTGTGGCTCATGCCTGCAGTACCAGCTGCTCAGGAAGCCTAGGGGGGAAAATCATTTGAGCCCAGGAGGTTGAGGCTGCACTGAGCTGTGATTGTGCCACTTCCAGTCTGGGCAACAGAACAACCCCTTGTCTCAAAAAAAGTTAATGTATTCTCTCAGCTTGATAATCGGATTTCTATAGAACAGAAAGTAAACAGTTAACTTGGTGTTTTATGGCAAAAAAATAGTTGATCTAATGATTATTTTAAAACTAAAATGTTTTTCCAATTGTAGACTTGAAATTTCATCTTGTTCATATGTGGGAGCCAGGAATATATTACTTAAGGTACCTGCATGGTGTTATGCAAGCAACGGTATAAGAATAATCAATTTTCCTCATCTACATCTAGCAAAGAGGTTCTCATATATGTTCAATGCTCAGCCTTGAGAAATGCCTTCCTTCCCCACTGCTTCATCTTTAAGTGTTCCTAATATTACCACAGTGTCAATCAGAACCACAGCAGGAAAGAGATGGCCAACTCAAATCAGGCATTTTGAGGATGGTTTAATAAAAGGGCTTATCAAAGCTGTGGGATGGGTAATATAGCCCAAAAGATAATGTGCTGGTAACAGTTGGGCATAAAGGGGCAAAAAGATGAAGAGGTTATAGGAAACCCAGAGAGAGAAAAACTATGTCAAGAAGGCAAACCAAAGGTCCCACTGAAACTGTGACTTTTGGCCATGGGATGCAACTAAGCTGAAGAGACCCCACATGGGGAAAGGTGGGGGAAGAAACTTCCTGACCACATCTTCTTTCACACATGGTTCTTTCAGGGTTCCCCACTGGCTGAACCCAACCGGATGCCAGAGGGCATTTTAAGCCCTGCTGATACAGTCTCTATCAGCGTTCAGGTACGCAGAGAAAGGGAAGAGAGGAGGAGTGCAGAGTATATCAGGAGGGGCAAACAAAAGACATCCTGCACATTCACCAAAAAAGGGGAGGATCTGAGCTTTTCGAGTCAGTATCTAATCATAAACTGTCCTGCTTCCAAGAGGTGGTATAGCAATCAGTATGTTGGTTACTGGATAAAACGTTTTCCAAACCCTAGAGATGAGACCAACAAAAATGAGACAAAAATAAAGATGAACTAACCTTTTCAAGCTGATCCATCTTTTCTGACCATTCCTAAAACAAAACAATACAAAAGTATGGTTTCCAGTGAAGAGCATCTGTAATACCAAGATTTCCAGAAAACAGAACAACCCAACTCTTCCCAGAAAGCAACTAACCAAACAAAACAAAAAAGCCAATTAAAAAAAAATCCATAAACTTGGTTTAAGAAAGGCAAGAGTCACAGCAGTAGAAGAAAATGCACTTTATCTAAGATTCTAGAACAGAATGAATTCATGGATATAAGCCTGCAGATTTTTACTAAGCAGGACACCCAAGAAAAGCCATATCTGCTGTTCTGATGCAGCTTCTCAGCTTGTTCCTGGGAGTTTTGCCATGAGTACTGTTGTTTCTTGGGAGTGGGTAGCTGGGACTAGCTGAGTTGAGTAATTCTGCAAATGATGTTTAGAAATCAATTCCTGAAACTGGGGGAGTAGGGGGGATCTTTTGCAGTCCCTGATCATTACTTTCCTTTACATTTTGATTTTACCAACATGCTTTATGCCATCTGTGTAAATTAAAAGAAAAAGAATCATGCCCCTTATTCACAAACTATAAAATAGTGAGGAAAAAAAAAAACCCATTCGCACAAAAGGCAATATACTGATTGCCTATAATCAGAATCCATGAATTTTAGATTATTTCTTCATTTATATACATTCATACCATAGTTATCCACTAAGTATTGGTAAATGGTATTTTTTCTGACTAGTAAATGTCCTAGATGATGAACAGACACTTTAAAACCAATCAACCAACCCACCTCCTCCAGATGAAATAAATTACACAATTTCTTAAGTGAAACATAACAAGCTGTCTTAATAAATCAAAATTATCATTACAATACATTGATGCTTATCTTAAATTTAAAATGTCATCTATTATTTTGAACAAAATATACTTCATAATTACTGTAATAGCCAGTAACAGAATTATTTTCCTTCCTTGTGGTTATTCATTCAGCATCTTCCAGTGGTTGGTTCTGTTGAGATTATAGGAGTTCCCCTCTGTCCAGCTGGTTGGGATTGAAGAAACGTGGGAACAGAGGTTGGAAGAACTCTGTATACTATGGATTATGACTAGGTTAATAATATCTTCTCCAGGATAAAAGGAAAATGTCTGGGGCTTAGACTTTCAGAGAGGTTTTTAGAGGGCAGAGACCTTTTCTCTTATTTTGGGGCCTGCTATCAGATTACAGATACACTATTTCTCTTCTCAATTTTATGAAACTATACAGATGCAAGGAATGATACTCTCACATTCTGGACACATTTCATGATTAGAACTGTAAAGTTTCTTCACTTTACAAGAAAAGGCCAAAGAAAACCTTAAAGAACTTACAACATTCCTTTTCTCCTAGGCTATAAATATTTTCTGTAGGTTATGTCATGATTTTTGAAGTCATGTCACTAAGTGAAATCTTTCCACTAGTTTTGGGCAGTGCCACATATAAAATACCTGGTCCTTTCTGGCTAATGCCAAAGCCAGTCCTTCTGCCATTTTGGCTCTGTTGGCTTGGAATGTCTCATTCTGCTCTTGAAATTTCCGCATGGAAGCTGTTAACAAAGAGGCTCTATTTGAGATATGAAAATACTTCAGAAACAGCATGACAAATAGCCCATGTGATTATTTTAAAACTGTCACCTAATGAAAAAGGCCAAAGTCACATAAGTGGATTATGGTACTAGGAAAAGCTTGATCCACCTCAACTTTCCAGAAGAATATTTTGGCCTTGGTAACAGACCACAGTGTTTGCTTGTTTGTTTCCTTATTGTTTTTGTTTCTTGTAATAGACAAGTATATATATTTAGAAAGATGCCAAAGGTAACTTCTTAAATGGTACAATGATAGAACACTGAGTTAGGTAGGTTGCCAGAAAACATCAAAGCTGATGCTAAGTGATGGCTACTACCACCTTATCAGAATTAAAAACAAAAACAAAAATCAAAACAAACAAACAAAAAGCCTTGCTTTTACTTTATTTTCCTTAAAAGTTTTTTTAGTACATATCAGCAAAAAAATAACTTTCTACTTCTACTAACATCTTTCTTGGATGGTACCCAAAGAACATATGATTTAGGGCAGACTACATAAAATGTATGCTTTATTGCTG
The DNA here is from genome assembly GCF_003255815.1 of Theropithecus gelada. Taxonomy (NCBI): domain Eukaryota; kingdom Metazoa; phylum Chordata; class Mammalia; order Primates; family Cercopithecidae; genus Theropithecus; species Theropithecus gelada. Next base: position 14,183,950 of record NC_037683.1, on the reverse strand, counting down.
AGGGAGTGATGACAGGGATTTCTCCCAGTTACTCAACACAGCAGTAATGAAGCTGTGGTGAGAAACCATTTCCTAATCCAGACCTAAGGGATAGGTACTAGATTTTATTAAAACCTGAGGGTAGCCTAAATAAAGGGGTCAACTGGATAGAGACAAGCTGATACACCTAATGACCTACTCCTAAGAATCATGCCTTTATAAAGCAACATAAATAAAACTTGTATACTTATAACTTTTAGATCAGCCAAATGTTTTATCAACTTGATTAAGAAGTATACTACTTATAAAATAAAGATTCATGCTTTCAAGAAGGACAAGCTTAACCATATGCTATTGTTTCATTTCAAAAAACTAAAGCTTGAAGAGATTGAAAAAGCAGGAAAAAAATACGTACAATCCTGGTGTTTTTCTAATGCAATTTCAAGCTTCTCTTTTATCTTCTGCAAGTTTCGGACCTGTTCAGCATAGTCTTGGGTGAGGAGGGTGACGCACATACCAGAAATGGACAAACATCAGGAAAGGAAGTTAATTAAACAAAAAAATGAGTGGAAATGATGATGATTTTCTTAACCTGAAAACCACTCCTGTTAAGGAAAGCTAGGCAGACAGCCTCCCATTAACAATGAACAACACAGGAAAACAAGTATAGTACAAATTATCCATGGTGTATAAATGGTGAGTACAAAAAGGCAGGTTTGTTTAGCCTTGATGGAAAACAAGAATTAGGCTTAGCCTAGTGATCAGAAATGTCCTGCTAGGAAAAACACAGATTTATCTCATGACTTAATTTCAAATCTCAGTTTCCACTTCCTCTTCCAGCCTTAGCAGTAGGACAGATCAAAGCGAACTCACTAAACAGCTCACTTACAGTCCACACAACTCAGGAACAGTAGTTAGGGCGATAACAAACACCTTAGGTGCAGCATTGTCTTTATAGTGATAGCACTTAATTCTCTAAAAAAGTGAGCTCCCTTTCTACACAGGAACTTGGTTACCTATGCTATATTAAAAATGTGAATGTCAGAATTAATTATCTAGGTGGCCAAAGAAGATAATTATGGTTTAGTGAAAACATAGACAGTAGCTCAAATCCCAACTCTGTCAGTCCTTAGCTGCGGACCTTAAGCAAATTATTGATCCTGTAGTATTAGTTTCTTCATATATTAAATGATATTAATTGTACCTACCACAAACGATGCATTAGATAATAAGACATTTTACATGCCTTAAGTGCTTTGCACACAGTGCTCAATAAAATGCAGCTGTTATTGTTGTCACTGTGACAATTATTATTACTCATACTAATACTGTAGGACAATACTCAGGACATAGTGGGCCCAATAAATGGCAGCTCTCTTCCCTGTCCCTTCTCTAATGTAAGTCAAGCCCAACTATTCTTCCTACCATATGGGGAAGGTACACATATTATTTTATAACTCTCTCTTCAACATTAAACAAGTGTAAAATTACTTTACCTCTGTTACTGATACTATGTATGGGTAGGAGTAACAGGATAGCAACAATTAAGTTTAAAGCAGATGGAATTAAGACTCTAGCATCAAATAAATCTGGGTTTGGATCCCAGCTCTACCGTTTACTACTTGTAAGGCCTTAACCTTGCTAAGCCTAATAAGGCTCTAGTGAGGACAAAATAATTAGTAGTTGTGAATTATGCTATGAACCTTTGATAGCTACACAAATACAAATACTTCACATACAATGTGGTGAATCCGGGTCTGATAGCTACACAAATATAAATATTTCACATACCACTTGGTGAATTTGGGTCTGCTGTTTTACTCCAATAAAATGGGCATTAAAAGACCAAGGGACGGCCGGGCATGGTGGCTCACGCCTGTAATCCCAGCACTTTGGGAGGCCTAGACAGGTAGATCTTGAGGTCAAGAGATCGAGACCATATTGGCTAACACAGTGAAACCCCGTCTCTGCTAAAAATACAAAAAAAATTAGCTGGGCATGGTGGCAGGTGCCTATAGTCCCAGCTACTAGGGAGGCTGAGGCAGGAGAATGGCATGAACCCGGGAGGCAGAGCTTGCAGTGAGCCAAGATTGCGCCACTGCACTCCAGCCTGGGCAACAGAGCGAGACTCCATCTCAAAAAAAAAAAAAAAAAAAAAAAAGCCAAGGGACAAAAAGACACACAGAAGCCATGAACCACTTTATAGGATGAAGTTTTCCAAACGTATCCACTGGCAGAAACCAAAATAATAACTCACAATTCTATCATGACCATGCCTTCCTCAGGCAAAGGATATAATGGGAGCTATGTAAACTGCACACAAAAGACATAATGAGAGTTACACCTTCTATGCAGGTGCTGAAGTCAGAAATACCATTGAAAAGTGGCCCAAAGACCTACAACGACACTTACACAGGTGGTATGAGCTGCAGGAAGTGGCAACATAGAACCAATCTCTCTCTGGTGCTGATGAATCCAATATCTGTTGGCCATTCCCTTTAAAAACTAACCCTATCCCTTTCCACCTGAAAGCAGGCTATGCTAATGGTGGAAGATGGTCAAATCTATTGTACATACACTATTACCATCTTTTATTTCCATGGCTAGAAACCTCAGGAGCAGAAAAATTTTTTTAATAAACTTTCAAATTCAGTTTTGAATTTACACTATTTAGTACACTAAAAAAAGAAGAGGGTATACTTGCTCCTATCTAAAAAGATCAAAATGATATGTGAAAATAACTATAAAGTCATCCTATATGGCTATTTTATAGGAGAGTCAAGCAAGGCAAGTTTCTCGTGTTTGTTTTTTACAAGTTCTTAGACATACCAGAAAGTCTGGCCTCTAACTTTCGCATCTGTTCATTCCTTCTCAAAAGCTGGGATGAAAGATCTTCTCTGGAGCTGCTTCCATCGGAAGCCTGTTGAGGTAGACACAAGGAAGGTCGAATTCATATATGTGTGAGACCACAGTACTGAGCCAGAAAGTGACAGGTCTACTTTAGGTTTGGTTACACTTCAATTAATTGTAGTCACTGAAAAGCTTCTTAACGTAACTGGGCCTAGTTTCTCTACCTGGAAAGTGGAAGCAATGCTTTCTGCCTCTTAAAGTGAAGGAGAGAGGAGATGCTAAACAGATATATCGTATGTGTACACATGTTATTGAAATAAATAATAGTAAATAGATCCATTATTATAGCAAGTATGTAATACAAAAACTATATTTGCCACGATAAAAAAATCACTTTATCTTTCCAAAAGTAAAGTCCTGGGATAAAGAGGGTGGGAGTTCTGTAGGGATCAAAAGCTGGCCTATGACTATGAATCTTTCACCAATATTGATAAAGTTTCAGTATCTTCATCTATAAAACAAAGGGATGTCAATCTAAAACTCTAATTTGCATCATAGACTTCAGCAGATAATATGCATTCAACAAACCAATATATTAATGAGGCATACATTTTTCCCAAAAAACCAGATTATTTTAAAATAAATGAATACTACTATTACTATGGGCACTGCTTGTGATTGCTAATAACTCAGTTTTTAAAATCTCTTTTACTTTTCATTATAAAATTTTTCAAACTATAGAAAGGGAGAGAAATTGGTCTAATGAACACTTTCCATCTACTTTCACAATTGCTGAAGCTTTGCCTTATTTGTTTCACCAATTTTTATTTTTCTGAAGTAATTTAAATAACAGACATCATTACATTTCATCCTAAATACTCTGATAACTATTTCTAAAAAATAAGGATATTTCTCTTCATAGACAACATATGATTATCATTCCTAACAAAAAATACTAACATCCAGTCCTTAATCATGTTTCCCATTGTATCCCCAAAATGTTTTTAAAGATGATTCAATAATTCACTTCAAATATTCATCTACATGTCCAGCCAACTGCCCATCCAATATGTACCAAGAGTCAGGACACTGGACAGTTAAGAGGAGAGTCTCTGGTGTCAGAAGACCTTGCTTCAGGTTCCAGCTTTACCACTTTCAAGCTGTAAGAACTTAGGCTCATTACTCAACTTCTCTGTGCACTGGTTTCCTCATTTGCAATCTGTGATAACAAATATCATTTGCCTCACAGAGCTGTGAATAGGATTAAGTAAATCAATACTTGTCAAATCCCTAAAACACAGCCTGGCACATATTAGCTTTAATATGTGTCATCTATTACTAGTTGTCTTAGTCTATTTGAGCTGCTATAACGAAATGCCATAAAGCGTGTGACTTATAAACAACAGAAATGTATTTCTCACAGTTCTGGAGTCTGGGAAGTCCAAAATTAAGGTGCCAGCAGATTGGGTGTCTAGTGAGGACCCACTTTCTGGTTCATACATGACACCTTCTAGCTGTGCCCTCACATGGTGGAAGGGGCAAAGCAGCTTTCTGGGGCCTCTTTTGTAAGGGCACTAATCCCATTCATGAGGGTTCCTCCCTCATGAGCTAATCATCTCGGAGACGATTCACCTCCTCATTCCATTGCTCTGGTGATTAGGTTTCAATATATCAATTTTTGGGGACACAAACATTCAGACCACAGCACTAGCAGTATAAGAAGCTGTTATGATTATTACTGTTAGTGAGACATAGAATGTCTCATTACTGTGCTAAGCACTAGGAATAGTGGTGAAACAAAGAGCTCCTATCCAAAATAACAGCAGCAGCAGCTAATTGTAAAATGCTTAGAGCCAGATTCCATGCTAAGTGCTTTACATCCTAAGCAGAAGAACTGACATTACAGGCCTCAGACTGTTGTCCTTAGAAAGGCCTGCTTTTAAGGTTGGTCCTTGCCTGGCATCTGGGAACTTAGGCTTTGGGAGGGTTCCCATTATTCTGTTAAGAATGGCTCATTGTGCCTAAAATGTTTGTGCAAAAATATGGTTTATGCTGAATACCTGGTTTCCTTCTGGAGTCTGGATTATTTATTTATTTATTTATTTATTTATTTATTTATTTAGACAGAGTCTTGCTCTGTCACCCAGGCTGGAGTGCAGTGGTACAATGTTGGCTCACTGTAACCTCTGCCTCCTGGGTTCAAGCGATTCTCCTGGGCCTCCTGAGTAGCTGGGACTACAGGTGTGTGCCACCATGCCCAGCTAATATTTGTATTTTTAGTAGAGACAGGGTTTTGCCATGTTGGCCAGGCTGCTCTCAAACTCCTGACCTCAACTGATCCACCCGCCTTGGTCTCCCAAAGTGCTGGGATTACAGGTGTGAGACACCCCACCTGGCCCAGAGTCTGGAATTTTGATACACAGTAGGCAGAGGGTGTTCACACGACCAGTACCCAATAAAAATCCTGGACACTGAGTCTCTAATGAGCTTCCCTGGTAGACATTTTACATGTGATGTCACAACTCATTGCTGGGAGAATGGAGCGTGTCCTATGTTACTCCACTGGGAGAAGAATCTTGGAAGCCTGCACCTGTTTCCTCCAAGCTTTGCCCCATGCACGTTTTCCCTTTGCTGACTCTGTTTTAGATCCTTTCACTGTAATAAATTACAGCAGTGAGTAAAACTGTATGCTGAGTCTTGTGAGTCCTCCTAGTGAATAATCAAATCTGGGGATGATCTTGGGCATCCTTGACACACATATTTTAATAAAGATAGATAGAGTTCCTATCCCCATTTTATAGATGTGGAAAATAAGGAAAGAAAAAAATGAAGAAACTTGCCCAAAGTCACATAAAAATAATAGAGCAGATATGGCTCTATAACCCGACCTGAGTTCCTAAGGGCTACACTTCCCTTATCGCCTTTCATGAAACTCCCAGTTCAGTGGAAGAGACAAACAAGCAAATCATCAATAATAATGCAATACAGTAGGTGCTATTACAGAGGTTAGCAGAAGACAAGGCACCAAACAGCCAGCAGGGGTAAAGGAGAGAGGGCTGCCAGAGGAGAAGGTCAGGTCAAGGGAGTTTCCTGGAAGTAACATGTAAGCTGAGTCTTAAGACACACAACAGTCTGGAAGAGGAATGCAGGAGTGAAAGGGGAGACAAGACATTCTAGAGAGAGGAAACAGCATGTGCAAAAATTGTAGGCATGAAAGAATGTGGTACATTCTAGAAAGTGCAACAAATTCAATCTGGCTGTAGCACAGGGTGTAGGAAAGTACAGTGAGAAAATGCTGGTCAAATAAACTGAGACAAGACCATGACAGTTTACCATTATGCTATAATAATGGGTTTGTACTTCATCCTGAAAATGATGGGGAAGCCCCTGAGTTTTATGAGTCTTTTTTTTTTTTTTTTTTTGAGAGGGAGTCTCGCGCTGTCGCCCAGGCTGGAGTGCAGTGGCGGGATCTCGGCTCACTGCAAGCTCCGCCTCCCAGGTTCACGCCATTGTCCTGCCTCAGCCTCCTGAGTAGCTGGGACTACAGGCGCCCGCCACCGCGCCCGGCTAATTTTTTGTGTTTTTAGTAGAGACGGGGTTTCACTGTGGTCTCGATCTCCTGACCTTGTGATCCGCCCGCCTCGGCCTCCCAAAGTGCTGGGATTACAGGCGTGAGCCACCGCGCCCGGCCTATGAGTCTTAAGTACTGGAGAGACATCAACAGATCTGCTTTTAGAAAGATCACTTTGGGCTGCGCACAGCCGCTAGCGCCTGCAGTCCCAGTATTTTGGGAGGTCAAGGTGGGCAGATTGTTTGAGCCCAGGAATTCAAGACCAGCCTAAGCAACATGGCAAAACTCCGTCTCTACAAAAAATGCAAAAATTAGCTGGGTGTGGTGGTACGTGACTGTTGTGCCAACTACTCAAGAGGCTGAAATGGGAGAATCGCTTGAGCCCACGAGGTTAAGGCTGCAGTGGGCTGTGATCTCGCCACTGCACTCCAGCCTGGGTGAAAGAAAGAGACCCCTGTCTCAAAGAAAACAAAAGGTCACTTTGGGGATAGGGAACCCAGATAGACTACAACATTTGTCCCAGAAAGAAAGGCAGTCTGAAATCAAATGATAGTATAGGTTGAGTATCTCTTACCCAAACAGTTTTGGATTCGAAGTGTTTTGGAGTTAGGATTTTTTCACATTTTGGAATGTCTGCATATACATAATTAATAATTTGGGGATGGGACCCAAGTATAAACACAAAATTATGTTCCATATACATTTTATACACATAGCCTGAACATAATTTTCTATAATATTTTAAATAATATGCATTAAACAAATTTGTGTTAAGTATTTATGTGTAGAATTTTCCACTTGTAGCCATTTTGGCGCTCAAAAAGTTTAAGATTTTGGAGTATTTCAGATTTCAAATTTTCAGATTACAGATGCTTAACCTGTGCTAGTAAATGTAATACTAGAAGATGGAGTAGAGAGGCAAGTTTGAGACATTTAAGAAATGAAAGCTGCCTGTAATCCTAGCACTTTGGGAGGCTGAGGTGGGCAGATTGCCTGAGCTCAGGAGTTCGAGACCAGCCTGGGCAACACGGTGAAACCTCATCTCTATTAAAAATACAAAAAATTAGCCGAGTATGGCGGCATGCACCTGTAGTCCCAGTTACTTGGGAGGCGGAGGCAGGAGAATTGCTTGAACCCAGGGTCCAGCCTGGGAGACAGAGTGAGACTCTGTCTCCAAAAAAAAAAATAGAAAAAAAGAAATAGAAGCCATTATACATGGTGACTGATTGGACATCAAGAAGTGAAAGGAGGGAAGAGTCTAAAATACCTCCAAAGTTTCTGGCTGGTGACTTGGGAAGATGAAGGTGCACGTTTGGAGATGGAAATGATGAATTCAATTTTGTTCATTTAGAATTTGAGATGCCACAGAGGAGGCATCTGTTTGGAGAAATATATGCAGTTGGGTATAAGGGTCTGGAGACAGGAACTGAGGATCAGGCTGTATTAAGTTCAAAACTTGAGAAATCCCAAAATAAAGTACTTCCTGAATCCAGGTCAATCTCTGTATTTGGGATACATTACTAAATAAATGACTTCATTTAGCATGTCAAAATGAAGGCAAAGCAGGTCCTTCTGTCACAGAACCCAGCCTTAAAACTACATCCTTCAGCCCGATGTTCAAATGTGTGCTTATATTTCCTCTAAAATATAGGAACCAGTGATAATGTAGACCCGGTAATCTTATTGCTCCATCCCGATAACCTAATAGCTTCTGCCATGTAATCTGACCTGGGATCCAGGCAGTATAAGAAAGCAGGAGGAAGACTCATCTGACCATGGAAACAACTCAAATGTCTATCGCCAGGAGAAGACAGAGATAAAATGTGGCCTTTTCTAAAGCTGGGATCTTTTTTTTTTTTTTTAAATCTTTAGAGACAAGAGTCTCGCTCTGTTGCATAGGTGGGAGTACAGTGGCACGATCATAGCTCACTACAATCTCAAACTCCTGGGCTCAAGTGATCCTCTTGCCTCTGCCTCTCAAAAAGCTAGGACTACAGGCATACCACCACCAACCTGGTTAATTAAAAAAAAAAAACAACTTTTGTAGAGATGCGGACTTGCTATGTTGCCCAGGCTGGTCTTGAACTTCTGGCCTCAAGCAATCCTTCTGCCTTAGCTTCCCAAAGCACTAGGATTACAGGCATGAGCTTCTGTGCCCAGCCTGGAATCTTATACAGCAGTAAAAACAAATGAACCACAGCTTCCTATAACATGGATGCATTTTATAAGCATGTTGAATTAAATTTTAAAAAAGGAAATCCAAGAAGTCTACAGTGTGCAACTTTTATAACTTCAAAACCAAGCAGTATTAAATAATAAATTATTTATGAATACATACATATCTGGTAAGATATTTTAAAAAGCAAGTGAATGAAAAATACAAAATTTAGAATAGTGGTTATGCTAGCCTAAATTGGGTAGAGGAAATTGGAAGAAGCATATAAGTGGCTTAACAGAATTGATAATGTTCTATTTTTCAGATGAGTGATAGATTTACTTTATGCTTTATACTTTACATATATATTATATACATTCATTTATACATATCAAGCATTATAAATGAGTTTTAAAGAAATTTATTGCCAAGTGTTGGTGGCCCACCCCTATAATCCCAGCACTTTGGGAGACTAAGAAGGGAGGATCATGACGTCAGGAGTTCGAGACCAGCCTGGCCAACATAGTGAAACCCTGTCTCTACTGAATATACAAAAATTAGCTGGACGTGGTGGCAGGTGCCTGTAGTTCCAGCTACTCAGGAGGCTGAGGCAGGAGAATCACTTAAACCCGGGAGGTGGAGATTGCAGTGAGCCGAGATTGCGCCGCTGCACTCCAGCCTAGGTGACAGAGCGGGACTCCATCTCAAGAACAAAAACCAAAAACCAAAAACCAAAAAAAATTATCCCGGGCATGGTGGTGGGCACCTGTAGTTCCAGCTACTTGGGAGGCTGAGGCAGGAGAATTGCTTGAACCTAGGAGGTAGAGATTGCAGTGAGCTGAGATCATGCCACTGCACTCCAGCCTGGGTGACACAGTGAGACTCTGTCTCAAATAAAAAGAAAAAAAGAAATTTATCTAACTTAAGAGGATCCTGTCATATGCAAAAGCCACACTTTATTTTTTAAGCATGACATTTCCCTAATATAGCAACATCTTCATTTTTTGAAATCTTATAGCCACAAATGTATTTTACTAATAAGAAACATATTGTAGGCCAGGCATGGTGGCTCACACCTGTAATACCAGCACTTTGGGAGGCCAAGGCGGGCGGATCGCCTGAGCTCAGGAGTTTGAGACCACCCTGGGCAACATGGTGAAAACCTGTCTCTAAGAAAATACAAAAAATTAGCCAGGCATGGTGGAGTACACCTGTAGTCTCAGCTACTCTGGAGGCTGAGGCACAAGAATTGCTTGAGCCCCAGAGGCAGAGGTTGCAGTGAACTGAGATCAGGCCACAGCACTCCACCTTAGGCTACTGAGTGAGAGTCCATCTCAAAAAAAAAGAAAGAAAAAGAAAAAAAGAAACATACTGTAATCACTGTTGCCATCTTTCCATCAACCTTCCCAATACAACAATGCACTCTGGCTAACTCCTTACCACAACTCAGAGACCTTGTTAAGCAGCAATGACTTAGTTGTTATATAAGTATATATGTCTGCAATGAAAACAGGCCCAGACATTTTCAGAAATGAAATGCAAAAGAAGATGTACAAGGTATACAGATGGAAAAACAGTACAAGAGGACACTGGAGAGAATATGAAGAGGAATTCACAGAAAAATAAGGAAAAAAAAAGAGTACCTTAACATTTACAAACCAAACATTAACAAAAAGGTACCTCAGAGTAAGAAGAATCAGATGTACAGGCTCTTATATAGCTACAAATCATGAAAGGTATGAAATAATCAAGCAATTTAAAATATTTATTGGAAGAATTCCCTGCAAAAGTATATTTCTTAAGTAAAGATACTTACAAAGTCATCTCCTGAGTCAGCTCCCATTGAGGCAACTGATTCCTTGCTCACAGACCGTGGGATCCTAGTAGCACCTCCTGGTCTCTGAGCAACAGCAGTCTCTTCTGCAATTTTCTTCTTCAGTTTTGCAAACATGTTTGCTGTGTGGCTATCCGGCACGGATGATGAGCTCTCAGTAGTCCTGGTGCCTGTGTTTAGGAATCAGACACAGGTGCCTACAAAGTTTCAGACATCCAAGCTAGCTGCATTCCCACTTAAATGTGGGCCAAGGGCTTATGGCAACACAGGATCTATAAACCAGATGAAAGGGACAGTTCAAAAGTTAAACACTGGAAAGATTTCACATCTCAGTTGTTAAGTTTTAGATTTCAAAATTAAGTTTCATAATTTACATGTACACTTATAGAACACAATTACTAAACATTTAAAAAGCACTCAGGTGCTTCATATGCATATAAGATGAAGAAATCCAGTCTCAAGGAGATGTAGTAATCTATCAAAGATTGTGTGGCTAAGTGGCAGGGCTGGTATTTGAACAGAGGACTCTCATTCACAAATCTCTGTTTTTTTTTTTTTTAATTACACCATGTTGAGTATGACATATAACACATTTGGTAAAATTTCCCAGAGCAGACATCAACATCACATATTCGTGACTTAATGATTTCAAATCCTTCCTCCAATAAGCTTAACTACAGTTTAGTGTTATTTTTTTAAGTTGAAGGCAAAAACGCATGTAATTCGATTCATATGTAATCCAATATCCAATACGTAATTCAATATGTAAAAGGTGTAATATCCTACTGTTTCAGGGTGGTTTGCAATCAACTGTCCAATAGGAAAAGCTGGTAACAGAAAAAAGACGACAAGCCAGACAACTCTGTTGTATAGGTATCTGACATCCTTGAACATTTTCTGGAGACGCTGTGTGGTTCTGAGTTTGATAAAATTACCTCCAATCAGTTTCTTTTCTTTTTCTTTTTTTTTTTGAGATGGAGTTTCTTTCTTGTTGCCCAGGCTGGAGTGCAATGGCATGATCTCGGCTCACTGCAACCTCCACCTCCCGGGTTCAAGTGATTCTCCTGCCTCAGCCTCCCGAGCAGCTGGGATTACAGGCATGCGCCATCACGCCCGGCTTATTTTGTATTTTTAGTAGAGATGAGGTTTCTCCGTGTTGGTCAGGCTGGTCTCAAACTCTTGACCTCAGGTGATCCACCTGCCTCGGCCTTCTGAAGTGCTGGGATTACAGGTGTGAGCCACTGCACCCAGCCTGTTTCTTTTCTTCAGAATGTTTGACATGATATTCAAAGAAAGATTCAAAAATCTTTTCCTCCCAATGGTGTATAAAACACTAATATTCTGGTTCCAACCTTAACTTTCCATGTTTTGTGGAGGACACCTAAGCTCTGCTCTGAGATACACAAATGCCATCTTACCACTTCAGATCCTCCATTAAGTCTGTACAATTCTTCAGAAACTTTACTTTCAATGTCTGTAAACCACTTACTCACCTGGCTTATCTACTAGATTTAAAACAGCTTGGAGGTCAAAGCATTCTGTCCTGCATGAAGACAAAATAAAATTCATTGGATATTTCTTTTCAAGTGTATGGCCGAAATGTTGGGTGGGGATGGGGAGAAGTAGTGAAGGAAGAGGGACAAAAGAAGGATTAAAGGGGGTAAGAAAACCTGTCACAACTCTCAGTGGGATACCCTCCCTAACCCTGATCTCCTATGAATTTGTTATTTGCCTAAGAGTGTCACTTACAAGCGCACAGAACAGAATTGATCACCACAGCGGGTGCCTAAACTCATCTCTCCCTGGGAGCCCTAAGCAAAACAATTTGAATGAGGTTAAGTTTTCCTGGGGCCAGTATTTATTTCTCAGTTGATTACTATACTCACACACTGTTTACCTGGCCAGACCCTGGACTGTCTAGTCACGGATTCGTACTGAGAAAAAGCAAAGCAAAATTGGGTAAAGACAGATGCCTAACTCCCAGGGAGGCAGGCAGGTGCCTGCCACGGCAGTTTGGATCTCACTCCCTCAGGCTCCCTCCAGCCCCGCCCGTGCTTGGACTGTCAAAGAAAGGAAGGATCCAACATCTCTCCCATTTGACAGCAGAGAAACTGAGCCCCAGAGAGGAGCGACTTGTCCAAGGTCGCGCAGGGAGGAATCCCAGAATCCTAGGCTCCAGACTCCCAGGCCGGGGCAGCCCGCCTCCGCCCCCACTCTCACCCTTTCAGCACCCCGGTGCCGCCCCCCGCCTTGGGGCTTGGGCAACCCTGACCGGGCCGCTGTGGGGACAGACAGAGGCCACCGGGAGAATAAGGGGCCTACTCGCATTCCCGGAGTCCTGGCCCGCGCACCTGCCTCTCTCTGGGCAGCCAGCAAAGCCCCGCCTCCGGGGCCTCTCGTGAGCCCCGGACCGCGTCACCAGCCCCCACCGCCCGGCTGGAGAGCCGAGCAGCGACCCGGAACCGCACGTCTCCCAGCGCGCCGGAAGTGACTGCGCGAGGGAGTTGGTCCGACGCGCGCATGCGCCCGTGCGCGGCCTTTGGCGGCTACTGTTCTAACCTCTGGGCGGCGGTTGGGCCGGAACGGCTGGAGTGCGCGAGTGCCTAGCCGGGCGCTCTGTCAGCTCAGTTCGCCACGTCAACGAGCGGCCAGAGCCGCAGATGATGACTGAGTCTCCGAGGCCTCTCTTGGTCTTTTTCTATTTTAACAGGGGCGTGTGCAGAGCGTGGTAAGTGGGAGGGGCTTCGTGTCAAAAGTGAAAGAACCAGTCAGTGCCACAGGCCCCGCTGCGCTGTGCTGGCTACAAACCCGGCGCGGGCTGCGCTGCTTGGCCAGACGCCCCCCGTGCCGCCCGGTCCCGCCGCACCCTAGGCAGCTGCCTTGCCACTGTGTGACCCGGGAAGTCTGCGCCTCCATCTTCACTCAGAAGGCAGTAGCTCCAGAAACTAGTCCTTATACCTTGAGACCAGTTTTTAAACTTTGGCGCCTGTCACCTCCTGTAGATGATACCTTTTATATCGCAACCGAGTACATAACGTCCAGCAGAACGACGTTCTTATTATGTAATGCACTTAAAAACGCTAGTGGCAGCTCACTATATTGGATTAGCTTCACCATCCGCTGCTGGGCCGTCTCCTTTCTCCTTAGGAAGAAAGTTCAAAGCATCAAAAGTGCCCGGCGCGCGCTCCTGTGGTCCCAGCTACTCGGAAGACCGAGTTGGGAGGATCTCTGGGTCCGGGGCTTCGAGACCAGCCTGGGCACCGCGGCGAGACTCCGTGTCTTTAAGTAAATAGCAATCATACAGGCAGTAGGAAAAGAAAAAAACAAAACAGGAAAAACTGTCTTGTTCTAAGTCACATTCCAGGCCGGGCGCGGTGGTTCACCCGAGGTCAGGAGTTCAGACCAGCCTAACATGGCGAAACCCCGTCTCTACTAAAATTACAAAATTAACCGGGCTTTGTGGCCCATGCCTCGAATCCGAATTACTTGGGAGGCGGAGGCAGGAGAATCGCTTGAACCTGGGAGGTGGAGGTTGCAGTGAGCCAAGATTGCGCCATTGCACTCCAGCTTGGGCAACAAGAGTGAAACTGTCTCAAACAAAAAGTCACGGTCCACATCAGTAACCTAAGTCAGGTCCCTGAACTCGTCAGTGCCAAGCCAGCCATTCCACTTTAAGTACTCTGGTTCCATCCCCAGACTTTACACCAGCCCAAGAGTAAGCAGATTCCACCCAATTCTTCAACAGCCCCTTCCTTCGCGTGTTCCAGGAGCAGGGCACGGAAAAACCAAAACCAGGATTCAGACATTTACAAACTAACAAGAAGCATCAACCCCAAGATAGTTCAAAGCCTTTGAGATATGTGAATGAAGCAAACCCTAACAGTTCAGCTGTCAATACCGAAAAAGTACCAAAAACTTTAAGCAAATAATGTTTATTTTTATATTGATGATACACTTAATATATATGTGGATTCAAGATACAAAATTCATGTACAGGAGTTCACACCTGATGAATGTAGACACATTCCTAGAGAACATTTATCAATGTGAAAATTTCTTTAATACACTGACAACAAAAATCAAATATTCTCTAATCTCGTTATTCAATAAACATCAAAACATTTCAGTTTTCATCCTCTAGTATTGAAGTGCCCTCAAGGTGGTAGGCACTGTATCGCAGGAGAAAACATTGGAAAGCCTACTGAATCCGCTCTGCAGAATCACAGTGTTTACTCTGAAATTCATTTAGTGAAGTAGTGAAAGGCTATCTTTTATGACAAATCACATCTCATACAAGAGTCAAAAGTGATGAACTCAAGAAAATAAAATGTTTCAAGAACTTCTCAATTTCTAAAATCTATGGAGGATTAACCATAACAAAGAAGAAAAAGGCTGCTAGAAAGGAAGAAAACAAAAAACATCCTGTTTAAGAGAACGTATGGCTTAAGCAATTTAGAACACAACTGACAAGACCTTTATAATACCACAAATGTTCAAGTCAAATGATAGTGACAGTATAATTTTCCCCTTAGTCATTGGTAGTAAATAGCCCCTTCAAAATTTATTCTACTGTTAACACATATAAAAACTAATGAATCCAAACAGTTTTGCTAACAGGGCTGAGTCGATGGATTTTTTTTTTCCTAAAGTATTAACTCACAATATCCAAATATTAATACAAATGAACAAGATTGTTTCAAAGATTACAGTGATTTGTGAATAGCTAAAGAGGCAACCAAATAGCTTCATTATTTGCACAACAGATTAGCAGCACTTGGATAAGAATTGTTACATGAAAAATATTGTGCTTCAGTCTCTTGAGGAGAGCTAATAAATATAACTCTATAATCCCTATAGTATTACAATTCTATAACATTTCAGTTACAGACAAGCACAATTTTTAAGTATTTCACACCACTAGAAAATCGAGTAATTATATCCTCCAAATGTAATTACTGCTATGATTTAAACAAGTGCATTTCTGCCTAGTAATCAGAATGTAGACAATAAGTTCACCATTATTTTCAAGGGAAAAAGATCAAACATAACTTATTTTAACTCCTATTTGATTATCTTAACCTTTAGTGATGATTTGAATTTTAAAAAGGGAAACTCAACTTTACAATGGAAACTGCTCAGAGGAAATAAAAAAGTGGCCTGAAATTACAGTAATTCTTAGCACAAAGTAAAAAGTGATTTATAACTGCTTCATCTGATTCAATGATTAATGAAACCATTGTTTATACTGGTGCTACACAATGAAGATAACCTACATGGATAAGTTATTTTACTTGTAAACTCTGCTATGAAAATGTTAGGACTTTGTATCTGCCTTTCCTATTATGTAAGACATTTCTACCTCAACTGGAAGAATCCTCCAAAATAAAAGTTTCTCTGATTATTGAACAGCAAGGTTTATTAAAAACAAGCAAAAAAAAAAAAAAAAAAACCAACAGTAGAACTAGCCATATGGTCTATGTGGCAAAAGGAATGCATTCAGATAACTTTTATAAAAAGCCACACAAATCAAGTTCTAAATTATTGTACTGAACCATTAGAAGGTATTTTTAATGATATAATCAATGAGTTAACAAAAACCATTTTTCAGGAAACAGTAATAAAAATTCTTTTTTTTTTTTTTTGAAATGGAATCTCGCTCTGTCGCCCAGGCTGGAGTGCAATGGCACGATCTCGGCTCACTGCAAAGTCTGCCTCCCAGGTTCAAGCAATTCTCCTGCCTCAGCCTCCCAAGTAGCTGGGATTACAGGCACACACCACCACGCCTGGCTAATTTTTTTTTTTTTTTTTTTTTTTTTTTTAAAGTAGAGACAGGGTTTCACTGTGTTGCCCAGGCTGGTCTCCAACTACTGAGTAATAAAAATTCTTATTGTGCTAAAACACTTTAAGCAAATTTTTCCTGCAGATTTTTAATATACCACAATACATAGTTTTAATTTAGGAAAAAAGCAATTAATAGCATGCAAAGAAGGGTGGGAATAATATTTTTTAAAATACAGTGGTTATCCCTCTATGGTTTGGAAGTATTTACTTTTGGGATTATCATATATGATCATTTCAAATTTTATACTTATTCATACTGATTTCATGTTTGAGAAAATGTATGGTTCAAACTGTAATGTTTACAAATTTCAACTTTCAATCCTGGCAAAGTGGACATTCACAACAGCTTCAGAAGAGAAAAGAAAATCAGTGATGTAACAAACATTTAAGTATCATTTACTGCAGACCTGTAAGAAGGCTAGCCATAATTCCCTATTTCATTCTGAAAGTGATATAACTCAGCCTATTAGCTTTCATTCCATAAGCCTAGGAGAGAAGTATAAAACCTAAAATTACCTATGTCTTAATAAACAATATTACACCTAAGAAGATGATTGTCTTAGTAGATAGATTGGAATTGTCCAACAAACTAGGAAACTGATCCCCAATTTATAGTCTATGACGAAATTTAGGCTTGAATAAGTGAGTTTGTAGTTTTAATATAATGGACTTCAAACTATTAAAAAAAAAAAAACTCAGTCTACTGTCCAAGTTATGTTTAAAAATCACACGGATTAGAGTAGTCTGATAACTATTAAAAAAATAATTTTTTTTAGGCCGGGCACAGTGGCTCACACCTGTAATTCCAGCCCTTTGGGAGGCCGAGGAGGGTGGATCACCTGAGGTCAGGAGTTCGAGACTAACCTAGTCAACATGGTGAAACCCCATCTCTACTAAAAATATAAAATTAGCTGATCATGGTGGCACACGCCTGTAATCCCAGCTACTTGGGAGGCTGAGGCAGGAGAATCTCTTGAACCCGGGAGGCAGAGGTTTCAGGGAGCTGAGATCGCACCATTGCATTCCAGCCTGGGCAACAAGAGCGAAACTCCATCTCAAAAATAAAAATATTATTAATTTTTAAAACTGTAAAAGAAATTAACAAAAATATTTTAAAATTAAGAATGGTTCTTCAATCAGTGATTAAATAACAATGTCATGTAAAGTTGGAATTCTTCTCAAAAGTCAATATTACACTAAACTAATAAGTATAAAATGCCAATTTTAGTTTAAAAAAATTTCATATTTACGGAATTCCAAAGGAAATATTTCTATGGCACCAACAAATTAGTTATACTTAATACAGTTATCTCTACCCAATTAAAGGCAGATCACCCTACATCGTCCTGATACCCTTCCCATCAATAGGTGATTGATTCCATTCACACATCAATTATTTTTCCTTAAACACAAGGCATGCTTAAGTCTTTTGTTCAAAACTCAATGAAGTTGGAACATAGTATAGTATTAGGCTTTGAAATTCTAGTTTGAGGAAGATGAATCGCTTTTTTTCTTTTTTTTTTAAAGTAAAATGGTCCCATTATCCAGGAAAGACTGAGAGGTACAGCAAAAATAGGTGTAAAGTATCAATGTATAAGAGCGCAGGAGACTAAAGGGAAAGAGCTGGGTTTTCTAAGCAAGTTTTACCTTATTCAACCTCAAAGTTATTGGCTTTACAACCGCTGGGGTTAGAGGTCACATTCACTATGTCAAGTCTTTTCTACTGTACTTTTCGTTACCACTACTGTCCTCAATGTCCACAAGGAGCCTGAGTCAGTTCCATGAATTTTAAATGGTATATTATCTGCTCTACTACTCTCCAGTGCAAAAACAATGATTTGATTATTCAAGCAACACAGCATCAGATCCTATGGATGTTTTCACTGATTTTTCAGAAATAATAAATTACCAAATTTTAATATTTATTGAAGAAAAAGGCTGTTATGATTATTTCTAAATACTGTAATTGAAAAGTGTTAGGAATAGTTGGCTGTTTTATTTAAAATACAATGAATCAGCAAATGTAACATTTTTTGGGTGGTAAAACTCACTCCTGAGATAATTTCTCTATTTTAAGATAATTTAATATTGGATCAGAGAGATTTAATCTTCCAAAGAATATTGGTGTAAAAAGTTGCTTTGCAGTTACATTTTATCATGCAAAAATAACCTCTACTTAATTTCTGCAGTGAATGTATTTAAGTGTATATTAAACATCTCCTACACTCTTTCATGCAAATAAATATGTCTGAAGTAACCAAACATTGATACTTGGCAACATTCTATAGGTTCACAAATTGGCACTGCACATATTTACTATCCTCTTATCCTCCCCAACCCTACCATCCTTGGGAGAGGTTTGAAGGCCCAGATTTTTATAGCACACCATGCATCTAATATTAAAAACTCTACTTCATGTGTGAATATATCATCAACTTGCAGAACACAAGTGGTCTCATAGAGACACAGCAATACGAGTGGAGGCATTTTATTCAGTGGAAGCATTTTCTCAGATGAGCCTACTCATCTTTGATATGCAAGTCCAATAAGAAAAAATCTGTAGCTAGAAATGCCAAGACAGGACTAAATTAATCATAGCTGCTGCAAATATACAAATTAACAACCTCCTGTTCCTCATTAAATCCTACCTTACTTAAGTTAGGCCATCCCTTAGCTAATGCCCCCTTTTCTGCCTCACAGAGACACATAAAACGAGGCACACTGATGAAAAAAAATTGTTCCAAAATCAAAATTCAGTATGAGGCATAAAAATGACAACTGGGAATATATTTCCCCTATTTAATGGACATTTTCCTATGTTTTAAAATGTGATCAAAGCAATTTGTTTTCCACAGCCTATTAAGCCCCACTATAATTTACTCAGTAATAATACTTAAACATGGATCAAGAAAATAAAGGACTACTACAGCTTCAGAATCTGCTGGTGTCTCAGTTTCACATACTTAGGTTTTCCAGGTTTATATCACTAATTTATCATCAGTTTAAATAAAAATTTGCAGGTGATTTTAAAGCTAAGAATATCCAGCTTTCTGTTAACATCTTCATATCCTAATTTCAACTCCAAATTAGCCCATTTTATCCAAACACAAGCCCCTCAAAATAGAGACTTATGAATGAGATACAGCCACAACCTAATTACAGCAGCATGAACAATGCCACTAGGATGTCCTCACAGAACTTAAATAAATTCAGCCCACAATGGGTATGGGTACATAATATACACATACTGTATCATTGCATACCAATATATTTACAAATATGTACACATATATACAAAAAGTATACACAGAGATTGCATGTAGCATCACAAAAATATACATATGCCATTACAAATAAAATAAGAATTTCAAATAAATAAGGTCAACAAAAGAGCCCTCAAGGTAAATACCCTCTTATGCTTTCCAAACACACACAGGAACATACACACTCAAAATATCACCAGAAGACTCATAGCATTCATATTCGTATCAAATCTTTTACTCACTCAGGGTGGGGAGGTGGTTTTGAATCACTGGCAATGGCCAAGTTAGCAGACCTTGGTACCTGACTATATTTCCAGTCCAGAATGTTTTCTGTATATCAAGCTGATTACAAGTCTCCAGAAATTAGATTTTTCAACTGGGTCCAAACTGCTTCTCAGAGACAGAAAGTTACTAAATCACACATGTCAGAGGAGATTAAACCTGGAGGAGAGTGCTACAGAAAGCTCCTTAATACCTAATACATAAATCTGATTTGTCGCTTTTCCCATTATCCTGACTAAATTCAGTACAATTACCACCTAATCTGTTTCAGGGAATTCTATTGCACAAAGGAAATAAAGGGCAGTAGCCAGAATTTGGAAGGGAGGGAACCACCCGGATCCTCTATCAGGAAAACTCCAGCCACAATTGGATTGCACTTTGCTTCTGAAACCCTAAAACATTTCAATTTGGTAAAAATAAAGAGAGTACAATAAATTCTGTGCTTTGAGAGGTTTAAGAGCACCACTTTCTAGGAGAAACACACACATGCATATGAAGGACACATCCTGGCTAGAATAAAAGATAAAATGTCAGACTTGTGGATTTTTATAATAAAAATTTGATACTGTTCTGTGCCAAAATACAAATCCCTAATTATTCTTTCTTGTTCATTATAGAGAGCAGTCTGAGCTACTGAGAAGACTGGGCTGAGATGAGGAGATCTGAGTTTTAGTTCTAGCTCTATCACTAGACCATCACTATGGGTCTCAGCTTTCTCTTCTGTAAAATAGAGAAGACAGTTGCTTTACCAACTTCAGAAATACACAGATAAAGAGAAAATTTCACTGTGCTTCATTTTGTTTTGTGTATAACTGACTTCTTGCAGTGTTATGCTTTCTATGTTGTTTATAATGATACTTAAGAGAGATGAGAGACTGTATCAGAATCTCCAGGGAGAATTTGTGCAATTTGAAAACAAAGGAGTGATTTTTCCCTTTGCTTTGCTCTGTTCTTAGTTCCTGTATTTAAATTTTTATGAATTATAAAATTAAATACATTAGGGCTTAAATTTTTTATATTTATAAAGGGCAGGTGGTATGCACTTTAAAAAAATGAAATTTTTTGCCACTATCAGCTCAAGCCCATTGGGCAACTGTCCTTTTACATAATTCTCCCTTGATTAAAGAACTACAGAAGCTGGGTGAGGTACAAGGAGGGTTTATTAAACTGTATGTTTAGGCTGGGCGTGGTGGCTCATGCCTGTAATCCCAGCACTTTGGGAGGCCGAGGCTGGCGGATCACCTGAAGTCAGGAGTTGGAGACCAGCCTGACCAGCATGGTAGACTCCATCTCAAAATACAAAATTAGCTGGGTGTGGTGGTGCATGCCTGTAATCCCAGCTACTGAGGAGGCTGAGGCAGGAGAATCACTTGAAACTGGGAGGCAGAGGTTGCAGTGAGCGGAGATCCCGCCACCACACTCCAGCCTGAGTAACAAGAGCGAAACTCCATCTTAAAAACAAAAAACAAAAAAAACTGTATATTTAAAACTTTCATGATAAAAAGTAAAGACACAGTATTCATTGCAAATGTGACCTTCCTAATGAAGCCTACCCTGATCATCACTTTTTCTTTTTTTTCCAGAGATGAGGTCTTGCTTTGTCATCCAGGCTGGAGTGCAGTGGTACAATCACAGCTCACTGCAGCCACAAACTCCTGGGCTCAAGTGACCCTCCCACCTTGGCCTCTCAGGTAGCTGGGACTAATAGGGGCATGTTACTATGCCCGGCTTCATCACTCTTTTAAACATTATCCTTAAGAAAACAAACAAAAGATTTACCTTACCATAATCTACACTTTTCCATCCTACTTAACATTTTCTAACATAAATTACTTATGTTTATTGCCTTACTCCTCCTACTAGAATGTAAGCCTCATGAACACGAGGATTTTTAAGTCTACTTTGTTTGCTTCCCCAATGCCCAGAAGAAAATCTGGAGTATAGTCGTTGTTTAATACGCATTTTTCTGAAGGCATCAATGAAACAATAACATTTTCCAGCACAGTTTTCCTCTCTTTGAAGATTCAAGATCACTTCAGTCCACTTTAGGTTTTTAACTACCTGTAAGGAATTACACTACTAGCTTAAGGGGCAATGTCATGAGGGTCAATGTTGTGATTTCTAAGACCCTCATTTTTAGACAAACATGTTTCTAATCATAAAAGCTCTAATTTCCTCAGGAGAGTCTCCGTCTGCACTAGTTTCTAAAACAGCTAAGTGGGGCCCAGATTTTCTTGAACAAAATCTAAGTAAATGTGACCTACAAAAGAAAATGTTGTGTACACTACAAACAGGGTAAATAGTTCTCTTGGTGGTTGGAGTGGGGAAATCAATATTTTTGGAACCAAGAGTCCAAATTACAGAATCAGAGTTAGAAAGAACCTGGGCCAACCTCTTCATTTTACAGATGACAGTGCTAATAAGCAGAGACATGAAGACACTTGTCAAAGGGCATAATACTAGTTACCAGGAAAGCCAGGACTAGAACTTAGGTCTCCTAGTTCTCAGACCAGTGTTCTTTATGCTTAACAGGGAAGGATAAAGCTCAGAACAGTAAATACTATTTTAAACATTAGAGGACAGGAAACTCTGTGTTGGTAGGAGCATAACTGGCACAGGACTTAAGGGGAATTGAAACAAGAGGTCAGAAAACTGAAAATAGTCTATTGCTGTAGGTCAATGAACACTGTTACTAAAGGAAAGCTATGAAGTTTATTAAGTTACTGAAAAAAAAGGAAAGCATACTGAAAAAAAAGGAAAGCAGTCTTTACCTGAAAATGAAAACCCACTAGCAAAGGAAATCTCTTTCCAGGGTAACTTTTCCCAAGCTTTCTGAAATACTGTTTGAAAGAACAAACAAAAATATTTTTAAAAAAGTAAACAGGCCAGGTACAGTGACTCACACCTGTAATCCTAGCATTTTGGGAGGCTGAAGCAGGAGGATCACTTGAGCCCAGGAGTTTGAGGCCAGCCTGCTCAACAAAGTGAGAACACGTCTCTACAAAAAATTAAAAAATAAAGAAAATTAGCCAAGCACAGTGGCGCATGCCTGTAGTCCCAGCTACTTGGGAGGCTGAGGTGGGAGGATTGCCTGAGTCCAGGAATTTGAGGCTGCAGTGAGCCATGAACGTACCACTGCACCCCAGCCTGGGCAACAGAGCAAGACCCTGTCTCTTTAAAAAAAAAAAAAAAAAAAGTAAACAGAATACTCCCCCAAGTCCCCAAACCCCAAAACAGTAACTTCGGACTTCAGGTTTGAAAAATCAGCAAATCAGAGCAGGAATGGGAATAACTTAGACCCAAATTAGTCTCTATGCCAGAAATGAAAACCAAGTTAAAAAATAATGGCCAGGTGCGGTCACTCACACCTGTAATCCCAGCACTTTAGGAGGCTGAGGCGGGCAGATCACAAGGTCAGGAGTTAAAGACCAGCCTGACCGACATGGTGAAACCCCATCTCTACTAAAAATACAAAAATTAGCCGGGCATGGTGTCGGGCACCTGTAATCCCAGCTACTCGGGAGGCTAAGGCAGGAAAATCGCTTGAACCTGGGAGGCAGAGGTTGCAGTGAGCCGAGATAGCGCCACTGCACTCCAACCTGGGCAACAAGAGCGAGACTCTGTCTCAAAAAAAAAAAAAAAAAAAAATTAGAGTAAAATTTACCTAGGGCCATGGGAAAGAGATATCACAAGCAATCACCTCACTTCCCCTGGGACTGCCAGATGTGATCCTGTACAGAAAATTAGGTATCAGGCCTTTTCATTCATAGATTTCTGAAACTGAATGCTGGGTCATCAAAAAGGAGGGGAGAACTTCATAGTAAGTGACTGTGAAATTATAAAGGGAATGACAGGGAAGGAAAATACAAAAAAGAAAAATCTTTATAATATACACAGAGTCCTATTTAAGATAATAAAAATTTTGTGCATGAATATAAAATACTAAATACAGGAAATGTTAATAAATCTTATTTCAAAATTGTCAATGCAAAACCAACTTACATTTTAGGTTTCATAACATCCAGTTCCCCCTTACCAAAATTTAAAACATCTCTGACTTTGAAGTCTCATAAATTTCAGTGAGGCAAAAAATTAAAACTTTATGCCACAGACATAAATCCAGTCTTTAAATGTGATCTCATAAACCAAGAGTTTAAATAGAATTCCTATTGGAGACATTGTATCATGAAACCAATGACATGGTTTTTTGACTGAAATATTTCAAAGTTGTTTCCTTTTTCATTTCCAGCATTCACAGACTACAAAGAAAAGAAAATATGCAAATAAATCTCATAACACAATACTCATACATTCCAAGTAATATTTACCATCTCAAGTCCTCAATTAAGATCTAGCTTTCAGATGCAATTCAATCCAATTTCTGATATTATGACAGTATTGAAAGAAATTAAATGATTTCAAAAACTGGCTTGATCATGTTTCAAAGAATCAAACATTTTTCTACCAGCTAAGTTGGAATGAGAAAAAATATATTATGGAGGGACTCTGTTCCTGATTTTCAGTAGTCCATGGTGGCTAGCTTCATCATTACGAACGATTACATACTTCCAAATCCAGACATTTAACTTAGGTCCTAGTATAAGAGTTGGATTTACCTCATTATACAAAAATAAATGATTTTTTCTTCTCAGGGTGAGAATAGTGACTATTTGAGTGTAGGATTAGAAGTTGGAGGTAAATATCCATCCCTCAAAATCAAAAAATAAAAATTCCAAGATTAAGATTTTAAAAGACCTGAAAGGTTGCATTTTAAAACAGTTGCCCTAAAAGTGTGAACTTTTTTTTTCTCAGTTTGTTTTTAAAATGGTGGCCCTAAATTAAAAAATAAAAACTAAGTAACACCACTATGTGTCTTATCACATTAGAAAACTGCACCATTTAAAATTTGTGGAAAATGAAAACTTGTTTCGACAAGAGGTTTTTGTTTTAATAGTCATCAATGGTATTCTCAAAGAACACGTTTCGAACATCCAGAATGGATGCTAATTCCAAAATGTGCTTCTGGAGATGAGGATTCTCCACTGTTTCATCCCTTGGCAGTTGTGGATATGATTCTGGATAATTTCGTGTTTCCTGGTGGACAAAAAAGAGAAAAGTCAAGTTTTGCAGTCTAATGAAAGAAAATTTTACACATTGATACAGTGTCAAGAACTAATATAATATGTATTTTCTCTTTTATATTGGAATGAATCTTATTGTTAATATATTTGTTGAATATTGAATTGCTGATATTTAACCATTTTGACCTCTAAAAATGACAATTTCAGATGGTTCAACATAATATATTCATTTAGTGAGTTATTCCACAAATGTTTACTGAGGCCTATTGTTGCTAGACACTATAGTGGAATGTTGCTAGACCATTATATCATGTGGAAACCATATAATTCATGCTACTGGGGGGAAAATCCTAACACATATAGAATTTCAACAAGTATATGTTAAATAAAAAGATATTGCTTTGGAAATTAAAATGAGGCCGGGGCGGCTGGGCGCGGTGGCTCACGCCTGTAATCCCAGCACTTTGGGAGGCCAAAGCGGGAAGATCATGAGGTCAGGAGTTCGAGACCAGCCTGGCCAACATGCTGAAACCCCATCTATACTAAAATACAAAAATTAGCCAGGCATGGTGGTGGGCACCTATAATCTCAGCTACTCAGGAAGCTGAGGCAGGAGAATTCCTTGAACCCGGGAGGCAGAGGTTGCAGTGAGCTGAGATCACGCCATTGCACTCCAGCCCAGGCTTTTTGCCATGTTGGCCAGGCTGGTTTTGAACTCCTGATCTCATGTGATCTGCCTGCCTCAGCCTCTCAAAGTGTTAGGATTACAGGCGTGAGCCACAGCGCCCAGCCTAGAAATTCTTCTTCAGTGGGTAAGTTCTATAAACTATAATCCTGCCATACATTTAAAATTTCCTGCAGAAGTTGCTACTTTTCTGTACATCTCATGCAACAGTTCACATATACAAACGTTAACTTCTCTCTGCCTGTAGGACTCACTTATTACACATTACAAAAATAAATTTTTTTTAGATAAAATCTCACTGTGTTGCCCAGGCTGGCTTACTGCAGCCTTGCAGTGAGCTCAAGCAATCCTCCCACCTCAGGCTCCCAAGAAGCTGGCACTACAGCTGTGCACAACCATGCCCAGCTAATTTTTTTATTTTTTGTAGAGATAGGGTCTTGCCATGTTGGCCATGCTAGTCTCGAACTCCTAAGCTCAACCAGTCTATGCGCCGTGAAGCCCAGGTGGCTTCAAGGAAGAAATAATACTGATCTAAACAAACTCTTTAAGAAATAGAAGAGAATGAAGAACATATCAACTCAATTTATGAGGTTAACACTATCCTGATAACAAAACCACATGAAGACATTATGATAAAAAAAATAAAAACCAAAATCATTCATAAAACAGATATAAAAATCCATAATGAAATATTAGCAAATTGAACCCAGCAATGCAAAAAGGAAACAAAATGCAAAAATATGACCACAAAATGGGTTTAATAGCTATGCAAGGTTGGTTTAACTTTTTTTTTTTTTTTTGAGATGGAGTTTCACTCTTGTTGCCCAGGCTGGAGTGCAATGGCACAATCTTGGCTCACCACAGCTTCCACCTCCTGGGTTCAAGTGATTCTCCTGCCTCAGCCTCCCAAGTAGCTGGGATTACAGGCATGCACCACCATGCCTGGCTAATTTTTGTATTTTTAGTAGAGACGGAGTTTCTCCATGTTGGTCAGGCTGGTCTCAAACTCCCAACCTCAGGTGATCTGTCCACCTCGGCCTCCCAAAGTGCTGGGATTACAGGCATCAGCCACTGTGCCTGGCCGATTTAACATTAAAAGATCAATTAGTGTTATTCACTCCATTAACAGAATATATTAGATCAGTAGATACAGAAACAAGTTTTTGGCAATTATCCATACCCATTCCTGATATAAACTCTTAGTAAATTAGGAATGAAAGGGAGCTCAGTCAATCTGAGAAAGGGTATCTATGAATAACCAACAATTTACATAATAATTTATGGTAAAAGACTAAACACCTTTACCCTAAAATCAGAAAGAAGGCAAGAATGTCCATTTTCACTACTTTTATTCAACATTTTACTAGAAGACCTAGCCCTGATATAAAGCACTAATAACAATAAAAGCCATATAGATTGGGAAAAAACAAGTAAAGCTGTTTTATAAGGATAGATGACATGATCCTGTATATAGAAAATATTAAGGAACATATAAAAAAGCTAAAAGAACTAACAAGTAAATTTAGCAAGACTGCAGAACACAAGGTCAACTGTCTTTTTTTTTTTTTTTTTTTTTGAGAAAGGATTTCTCATTCTTTCGCCCAGGCTGGAGAGCAGTGGCACAATCATGGTTCAGGGTAGCCTTGACTTTCCGGGCTCAAGTGATCCTGTTACCTCAGCCTCCGAGGTAGCTGGGGCTATGGGTATATGCCACCACATCCAAGTAATTTTTTGTAGAGACAGGGTTTCACCATGTTGCCCAGCTGGTCTCCAGCTCCTGGGATCAAGTGATCTCCCTGACTCAGCTTCCCAAAGTGCTGGCATTAAAGGAGTGAGCCAGTGTACCCAGCCACAAGGCCGGTGTTTTACAAGTGCATTTCTATGTATTAGCAACAAGCAACTGAAAAATGAAATAAAAATAATTCAATTTTTTGAGATGGAGTTTCACTCTGTCGCCCAGGCTGGAGTGCAGTGGTGCAATCTCGGCTCACTACGACCTCCGCCTCCCAGGTTCAAGCAATTATCTTGCCTCAGCCTCCCAAGTAGCTGGGACTACAGGCATAAGCCACCATGCCTGGCTAATTTTTTTTTTTTTTTTGTATTTTTAGTACAGATGAGGTTTCACCATGTTGGCCAGGCTGGTCTCCAACTCCTGACCTTGTGATCTGCCCGCCTCTGCCTCCCAAAGTGCTGGGATTACAGGTGTGAGGTACCACGCCTGGCCAAATAATTTTTTTTTTTTTTTTCATGATGGAGTCTCACTCTGGTCGCCCAGGCTGGAGTGCAATGGCATGATCTCGGCTCACTGCAACTTCCGCCTCCTGGGATCGAGTGATTCTGCCTGCCTTAGCCTATCGAGTAGCTGGGATTATAAGCGCCCACTACCACACCTGGCTAATTTTTGTATTTTTAGTAGAGATGGGGTTTTGCCATGTTGGCCAGGCTGGTCTTTAACTCCTGACCTCAGGTGACCTCCCACCTCGGCCTCCCAAAGTGCTGTGATTACAGGTATAAGCCACCACTCCCAGCCAAACAATTCAATATTTAAAGCGTACTGGAACATAAAATACTTTGGAATTGTAAGACACATGCAAGACCTGTGTGATAAAAACTACAAAATCCTGGTGAAAGAAACTAAAGATATAAGTAAATGAGGATATATACCATTATTATTGACTGGAAGATTCAAGACTATTAAAATAATAATTCCCCACAGTTGAATTATATATAGATTTTTAATACAATTCTAAGCAAAATGTGACATGGATGCTAAAATTCATATAGAAGTACAAAGGACCTAAAACAACCAAAACACTTAAAACTCTTTTGGGGAAGAGGACTCTCCCTCTCAGATTTTAAGACTTTTTTTTTTTTTTTTTTTTTGAGACAGTCTCGCTCTGTTGCCCAGGCTGGAGTGCAGTGGCCGATTTTAAGACTTTTTTAAAGTTACAATAGTAAAGACAAAAGTGTATTTGATACAAATTCTGTAGATTGCCGGGCGCGGTGGCTCAAGCCTGTAATCCCAGCACTTTGGGAGGCCGAGACGGGCGGATCACAAGGTCAGGAGATCGAGACCATCCTGGCTAACGGTGAAACCCCGTCTCTACTAAAAAATACAAAAAAATTAGCCGGGCGTGGTAGCGGGCGCCTGTAGTCCCAGCTACTCGGGAGGCTGAGGCAGGAGAATGGCGTGAACCCAGGAGGTGGAGCTTGCAGTGAGCCGAGATCGCGCCACTGCACTCCAGCCTGGGTGACAGAGCAAGACTCCGTCTCAAAAAAAAAAAACAAAAAACAAAAAAAAAAACAAAAAAAACAAAAAAAACAAAAAAAACAAATTCTGTAGATTAATGGAAGATAATTTAGAGTTCAGAAATATCCCTATACACATATGCTTAATTGATTTTCAACAAAGTTACCACAGTAATTCAATGGGAAAAGAAAAATCTTTTCAACATATGGTACTAGAACTACACATGCATATTAAAAAACTTTAAGCTTTATCTCACACTGTAAACAAAAATTAACTCAAAATAAACCATAGACCTACATGTGAAAGCTAAAACTATAGAATTCCTAGGAAGAAAACATAGGAGAAGGCCAGGCATGGTGGCTCACATCTGTAATCGCAGCACTTTGGGAGGCCAAGGCAGAGGGATCACTTGAGGTCAGGAATTCGTGATCAGCCTGGCCAACATGGTGAAAACCCCTTTCTACTAAAAATAACAAAAAAATGAGCTGGATGTGGTGGTGGGCGCCTGTAATCCCAGCTACTCTGGAGGCTGAGGAAGGAGAATCACTTGAATACAGGAGGCGGAGGTTGCAGTGAGCCGAGATTGTGCCATTGCACTCCAGCCTGAGTGACAGATTGAGACTCAGTCTCAAAAAAAAAAGAACAAACAAAAAAAGAAAATCTCTGTAACTTCAGGTAAAGATTTCTGGGATAATATACAAAAACACAAATCAGAAAAGAAAAAACTCAAATTTTTCATTGTAGCTTCAATTTGCATTCAACTCAACTTTTTAATTTTGATGAAATTTTATTATTTTTAAAAATTTTGATGAAATTTTAAATACCACTACATATCCATCAGAATGGTCAGATTTAAAAGTCTGACAACAATGTTGGCAAGAATGAAAAGCAACCTTCAAAGCTACTGGTGGGAATGTAACTATGGTACAACCACTTTGAGAAAAGGTCTAGCAGTTTCTAAACTAAACACATACCCATAATAGGACCAAAAAAATTCAAAACAAATGTCTGTGCAAAGACTTGTACAAGCTGGCTGGGCAAGGTGGCTCACGCCTATAATCCCAGCACTTTGGGAGGCCGAGGTGGGCGGATCACGAGGTCAGAAGATTGAAACCATCCTGGCTAACACAGTGAAACCCCATTTCTACTCAAAATACAAAAAAAATTAGCTGGGCATGGTGGCGAGCGCCTGTGGTCCCAGCTACCTGGGAGGCTGAGGCAGGAAAATGGCGTGAACCCGGGAGGCGGAGCTTGCAGTGAGCCGAGATTGCACCACTGCACTCCAGCCTGGGCGACAGAGCGAGACTCCATCTCAAAAAAAAAAAACAAAAAACAAAACAAAACAAAAAAACAAAAAAAACTTGTACAATCCTTGTTATTTATAATAAAAAGCAGTTTTATTTCTATTAGCCAACTATTTATTTATTTAAGACAGGGACTCCCTCTGTCGCCCATGCTGGAATGCAGTGGCATGATCATAATTCACTGTAATTTTGAACTCCTGGGGCTCAAGCGATCCTCTAGCCTTGGCCTCCTGAAGTATTCACATTACAGGCATGAGCCACCATGCTCTGGCCTGTAATAGCCAACACTGTAAAACTGCCACGTGTTCATCACGGGGAGAATGCCTAAACTGTGGTATGTTCAGACAATGGAATACTACCCAGTAACAAAAAGGAATGATCTACTGATATCTGAAACAACAGGGATGAATCTCAAGAACAATGCACATGCTTAGTCACAGAAGGTTTACACAAGAGTCCATACTGTGTGATTCAAGTTCACGAACAGGTACAAGTAATCTTGAGTGAAAACAAAAGGTGACAGCCTCTGGGGTAATGGGTACCAGACTAAATAAAAAGGAGTACAGAAGTAACAATCTGGAATGATGCTATCTTGTATAAATTGATAAAGGTTTAGGTTACACAGGTATATTTCCCTCAAAACTCACTTAATGGTATACCTTAATTTTGTGTATTTCACTGTGTGTAAACTTTACAGAAAAAAGAATTAGGTGAGTTACAGTGGCTCATGCCTATTACCCCACTTTGGGAGGTCAAGGTGGGAGGGTTGCTTGAGGCCAGAAGTTTGAGACCACCCTGGGCAATGCAGCAAAACCCGTCTCCACAAAAAAATTTAAAAATTAGCTGGGCGTGGTGGTGCACAGTACTCAAGTGGTCACAGCTACTCAGGAGGCTAGAAGCAGGAGGACTGCTTGAGCCCAGGAGACTGAGGCTGCAGTAAGCTACAATTGCATCACTGTACTCCAAACTGCATGACAGACAGAGACTCTGTCTCAAATTTAAAAAAAAATTGTAGTTGGGCAGTGGCAATGTGCCTATAGTTCCAGCTATGTGTGATGCTGAGGCGGGAGGACAGCTTGAATCCAGAAGTTCAAGATCAGCCTAGGAAACATGGGAAGATCTCATCTCATTAAAAAAAAAAAAAAAAAAGTAAACATACTATATATATATGCATGATGAAGTGTTTGTGGGTGATGTCCACAATCTACTTAAAAATGCATTAAAAAATAAGATGGGGCTGGGTGTGGTGGTTCATCCCTGTAATCCCAGAACTTTGGGAGGTTGAGGCGGTTGGATCACCTGAGGCCAGGAGTTCGAGACCAGCCTGGCCAATATGGTGAAACTTCATCTCTACTAAAAATACAAAAATTAGCTGGGCATGGTGGCATGCACCTGTAATCCCAGCTACTCAGGAGGCTAAGGCAGGAGAATTGCTTGAACCTGGGAGGCAGAGGTTGCAGTGAGCAGAGATCACGCCATTGTACTCCCAGGCAACAGGGTAAGACTCCGTCTCCAAAAAAAAAAAATCTGATGAATGGTAAGACAAATCCATAAATGGAAAAATACATTAGAACTCAAATATAGCTGACTCCTGAACAATGCAGGGGTTAGGGATGCTGAGCCCCCTCCCTAACAGAGTTAAAAATCCATATATAACTTTCAACTCCCTGAAATGTAACTACTTATAGCCTACCACTAACTGGAAACCTTATAGATAACATAAACAGTCAATTAACAAATACTTTGTATGTTATATGTATTATATACTGTTTCTTCTTTTCTTTTTTTTTTTTTTTTTGTTTGAGACAGAGTCTTGCTCTGTCACCTAGGCTGGAGTGCAGTCGCGCGATCTTGGCTCACTGCAACCTCCACCTCCCAGGTTTAAGCAATTCTCATGTCTCAGCCTCCTGAGTAGCTGGGATTACAGGCGCATACCACCACACCTGGCTAGTTTTTGTATTTTTAGTAGAGGGGGTTTCACCATGTTGGCCAGGCTGGTTTTGAACTCCTGACCTCAGGTGATGTACCCGCCTCAGCCTCCCATAGTGCTGGGATTACAGGCGTGAGCCACTGCACCCAGCCTATATGTTGTATTATTACAATACAGTTAGCTAGAGAAAAGAATTTTTTTCCCCCCAAGATGGAGTTTTGCTTTTGTTACCCAGGCCGGAGTACAATGGCGCAATCTTGGCTCACTGCAACCTCTGCCTCCCAGGTTCAAGCGATTCTCCTGCCTCAGCCTCCCGAGCAGCTGGGATTACAGGACTTGCCACCATGCTTGGCTAGTTTTTGTATTTTTAGTAGAGACAGGGTTTCACCATATTGACCAGGCTGGTCTTGAACGCCTGACCTTGTGATCTGCCCACCTCGGTCTCCCAAAGTGCTGGGATTACAGGTGTGAGCCACTGCACCGGGCTGAAAAAAGAAAATGTTATTAAGAAAATTGGCCAGGGCTGGGCATGGTGGCTCACACCTGTAATCCTAGCACTTTAGGAGGCTGAGGCGGGAGGATGACTTGAGGTCAGGAGTTCGAGATTAGCCTGGCCAACATGGTGAAACCTCGCCTCTACTAAAAATACAAAAATTAGCCAGGAGTGGTGGAACATGCCTGTAATCCCAGCTACTTGGGATGCTGAGGCAGAATAATCTCTTGAACCCCAGAGGTGCAGGTTGCAGTGAGCCGAGATTATGCCACTGCGCTCCAGCCTGGGCAACAGAGCGAGACTCTGTCTCAAAAAAAAAAAAAAAAAAGCATAAGAAAGAGAAATATATTTACTATTCATTAAATGGATTACCATAAAGGCCTTCATCCTCATTGCCTTCACATTGAGTAGGCTGTGGAGGAAGAGGTGGGGTTGTCTTGCTGTCTCAGGGGTGGCAGAGAGAGGAGAGGTGGAGGAGATGGAAGGGGAGGCAGAAGAGACAGGCAACTGGGTGTAATTTTATGCAAATATGTCATAATTTGTGTCTGACATTTTTGCTTTTTCATTTCTCTAAAGTGTTTCTATATGGCACCAATCCTTCCACTATTTGCTTTCATTTCAGTGTCCGTTATCATAGAAGCATCTATGACATAGAAGTCAAAAGCCCAATCCTGAATAACCTAAACCCTTCTGCTGGGTTGTCTAACATCCATTTGTTTTCTGCCACTGCTTCTTCTATGTCTCCTTCCTGGCACTGGTTCAGAAACATTCATGTCCACCCCACGTCATCTTCAGTTAATTCTTCTGGTGCGGTGTCTATTAGCTCTTGAACTTCTCCAAGATCTGTATCTCAAAATCCTTCACTCCCCACCCTTTTTGCCACATCCGCAATCTCTTTCATGATTTCCTTGATTGTCACAAATCCTCTGAAGTCATGCACAACATCAGGACACAGTTTTCTCCAGCAGGAATTGTTTCAGGCTTGATGGTTTTCAAGGCTTTTTCTATACTAATGATGGCATTTCCAATGGTAGAATCCTTTTAGGCTTTCAAGATGTTCTCTCCATTAGGGTTTCTCTTCCGTAGTTTTGATAATACATACAGTACTCTGTGCAATGAACCTTAAAGGTCCTTATGACCCCCTGATCTAGAGGCTGACATTGTGTGTTTGAGGGCAAGCAGGCCACTTTGACACCTTCAGTATAGAAGTAATGGGGTTCTGGATAGCCAGGGCATTGTCGAATATCAAAAAAACTTTAAAAGGTAGTCCCTTACTGGCAAGGTACTTCCTGATTTCAGGGACACAGCATCAACAAAATCAATCTGGAAAAAAAGTTCCTGTTGTCCAGACCTTCTTGTTGTACTGGCAGCTGGTGTTTATCTTTTCTATCAAGGTGCATTAGCAGCTTTATAGATAAGGACTGTCCTGATCATAAACCCAAGTGCATTTGCACAAAATTAACAGAGTTGTCTATCCCTTCCTGTTTAAATCCTGGTGTTCACTTCTTTTCCTTACTAAAAAACGTCCTCTGTGGCAGGTTTTTTTTGTTGTTCTTTTTTTTTCTCCAGAAAAGGTATTTTCTTCTGCATTAAAAACCTGTTCAGGCAGGTATCCTTTCTCCTCAGTGCCACCCCCAGGTGCCACTCGTCTGCTGCCTCTTGGTTGGCAGAAGCTGCTTCTTGTGTTATCTTAACATTTTTAAAGCCAAAGCTCTTTCAAAAATTATCAAATCATTTTTTGCCAGAATTTCATTCTCCAGCTTTGGATCTTTCACTTTCCTTTTGCTTTGTTATATAATGTTTGCTTTTTCTCAAATCATAATATATGTCTTTTTTTTTAGTGGCGGGAGGGATGGAGTCTTGCTGTGTCGCCCAGGCTAGAGTGCAGTAGTGTGATCTCAGCTCACTGCAACCTCTGCCTTCCAGGTTCAAGCAATTCTCCTGTCTCAGCCTCCTGAGTAGCTGGGACTACATACAGGCTCGTGCCACAATGCCCAGCTAATTTTTGTATTTTTAGTAGAGATGGGGTTTCATCATATTGGTCAGGCTGGTCTTGAATTCTTGACCTCAGGTGATCCACCCACCTCGGCCTTCCAAAGTGCTGGGATTACAGGCATGAGCCACCGCGCCCGGCCTGTAAGTATGTCTTATAGCAACCTTACACCTACATAAATGCTACATTTTCATTATGAGATAAAAAGGTATTTCACAAAAAGTGCAAGGTTTTCATGCCTGCTGACGTAGCTACAGTGATGGTGTCACAAATTTTCTTTTTTTACAACACTCCTTACTGGATTAATTTATCTTGAAATGGCAGGCAACCACAATGGCAAACCTTGATCTATGGTACATATCAAGGTATTCAACTTTTTCTTGTAATATCATGACTTTTCTTCGCTTCTTGGGAGCACTTGAAGCATCACTTCACATGAGTCTCATGGTGTTATGCAAGGTTTACTACAGTACTGGACTAAACACAATAAAAAATATGTGAGAACCGGTAGAGATCATTTTTTATTACAATACACAATTTACTGGAGAGACAAACTGCTCATGGAGATGACAGGCATTCTAAGCAGTACTTGCAACACTTGAGCTCACTGCCAGAGCAACAGGATGTGGCTACAAAATTATTACAGTAGTACAGTAGGCACTACAGTGATTTTATGCAGTTATGATTTAATATTGCATCATCATTACTTTTGTTTACACTTCTCTGGACTGTGAACAGTACCATATATGGTATGTAAGTGTATGCATAAATTTTAATCATTCATAATAGATTTGTGTACATCTGATAGTACTAAATGATAAAATAGACTAGTGTCTACATATATTTTATATATTCATGACATACCTTTTTCTGAATTTTTTCACTATTTCTTTTTTGTATGATTTTATTTATTTTCTCACTGGCACTGATCTACTGCACTTAAACATTTCCATCAGACTCAAAAAATAATTTTATTTCAGGAGAAAGAAAAAATTTTACTTAGCTTTTGTTTATACTGTTTCATTATTAAGAGTATGTTTTCTTTTTTTAAGAGATAAGATCTTGCTATGTTGCCCAGGCTGATCTCCAATTCCTGGCTTCATACAATCCTCCTGCCTCAGCCTCCTGAGTAGCTGGGACTATAGGTATATGCCACTTCTCCCAGTTTGACTTTTTTTTGTTTTTTTTACTATAATGTAATGTGTTTTTATTCACCCATTGGAAAAGCCTTTGCTACATATTAATACAAACTTGTCACTAATAAATCTTTCTTTCATTAAGAAAATAATATAAGCATAACTTTGTGTGAGTTTTAATGTCCTGGAGCCTTGTTGCTTCATGTATAAACTGCAGGTCACTAGAAATTAAAATGAGGTAATATGGTATAATAGGCTTAACCCAGTAAGCGTACAATAAAGGATGGCTATTATTTTAACATGAATTCAACTGAAATACCAATAGGGGAATACCAATAACGTTTCCTATATAGCTTACAAATTGTTCTTTGTCATCTCCTCATCTGCCCATTGGAAATTAGAGCTAGCCTGTTAGGCTGCTTGACAGGACCACTGAATGCTGGAAATCAACCACACTCCATCCCCTCATTTAACAGATGGGAAAGCAGAGGCCCAGGGAGTTTGGGAAACTTGTCCACAAAGGGACAACTACTTTATGGCTGAACTGCGTCTAGGACCAGGTTCTCTTTATCGACATGAGTATCTCTTTCCTTTATATGCCCCTTCAAGTTCACAAAGCAACTCCTCAGCTCCATGATTTTGTTTATTATGGTACATCACTCAGTTTATGAAAATGACTTTTTTTCCTCCTTTCTTGTGATTGGAAGTTTTTTTGCATTCTTGTGGCAGCTGAATCCATACTAACCCTTAAGTTGAAAAAAATATATATAAAAATACACACACACACATATACACACATACACACGTGAACATGTGGAAGAAACAGCACTAGGTCTCCCTGGACAACCCAGTGCAGGCCACACCCTGGCAGTCACAGAGCACACATCAGAAATTGTCTTCCCATGTGAACTGCTTTCAACACTTCAACGCTAAAGAGCTCAGAGGTGCTTCCACTTTGAAAGAAGCCCGGGAACATTTGTAGCCTACCCATTAATGTGTCTCATTTTGAGACAGAACAGTGAGCAGGTAAACCAGCTGCTCTTCATGTACTTCTTGCCGTAAGTCCTTCAAAGAATGAAGAGTGAAGGCAATTCATTTCTCCTCCTGGAACTTCTTCTTATTCTTCTGCTTTTTTAAAGGTTGCTATGTTCAGGTATAGGGATAAGACATTATAAAAGATAAAGGATATCATGTGAGGGAGGAAATCAGACAATCCAAAAAAATCTGTAGAAATTAAAAATCAAAACATGCGGGCAAGGTAGGAGGCAACACATTCTTGCCACAGAGCTGTTCCTCAAAGGCAGGAATGAAAAACGAAAAACAAAAAAAAAGACCTCAGCTGCATAATGAAGCTGGGGTCTTGGCCTGACAGCTTTAAATAGCCTTAAAACTGGGCTGGGCATCAAGCGTCTTTTCCAGAATAGGCCAAGGAAGACAAGTCCGGTTTGGTTTTTAAGGCCTTAGTGAGCTCTGCAGCCAGCAGATCATGGAGGGACACGCTATCGTGGGAGTACACCCAGTTTTTCCCAGTCCAGTCATAACGCTTGAGTCCACTGGATGGAGAAGATAACTAGATTTGCTTGTTTGGCATCTGCTTGTTGATCACGTAGGTTCCTAGATCTCCACTCAGTTTACCAGTTAAGACACCACTCCCAAAGGAAACATCATAATCCTCAAACGTGTATGGCTTGTCTGTAGGGTCTTCAAAAAACTCTGCTAAACAGTCCAGTGATTCCTCTGCTAGTCTTTCATAGGTAGTCTCATCTAGAGAGGCTGGGTGGCCCAAACTTCCTGATTTCCTCAAATTCATCCAATAGACACTCTGCTTTTTGACATTCTGAATCTGGTTGAGGCCACAGAGGTTCAAACTGGCATGGTGGGGCGTGCAGGCCACAGTGATTCCAGTGCACAGGCCCCAGCAGCCACAGAGCGGGGCCAATTCCACTGGCTGCGGGGCCCGGGTGAACAATGTTTTCAATATTTCTAGGCTGTGTAGTTTATTTGTTTTGCAAACAGTAGCAAATCTCCAAAATTTTTCCAATTTATTTATTGAAAAAAAAATTGTGTCTTAAGTGGAACTGCACAGTTGGCCCATGCAGTGGTACAATCAGAGTTCACTGCAGCCTCAAACTCCTGGGCTCA
The DNA here is from genome assembly GCF_003255815.1 of Theropithecus gelada. Lineage (NCBI taxonomy): Eukaryota > Metazoa > Chordata > Mammalia > Primates > Cercopithecidae > Theropithecus > Theropithecus gelada. The sequence goes on along the minus strand of NC_037683.1, from coordinate 14,146,161 downwards.
AGCAATTCTCCCACCTTAGCCTCCTGAAGAGCTGGGACTATAGGCACATACCACTACATTTGGCTAATTTTTAAAATTTCTTTGTAGAAATGAGGTCTCACTATGTTGCCCAGGCTGTTCTCAAACTTCTAGCCTGAAGTGATGCTCCTGTCTTGGCCTCCCAAAGTGCTGAGATTACAGGTGTGAGCCACTGCGCCTGACCCATTGCAGTTCTTTTACATTTTAAAATTACCATAATAAAATGGAAAGAAATAATATTTTGAAACCAAAAGTTGCAAAAGATTTTTTTAACTGTTCAGGCATATTTGAAAAAACATTTTACTTACAGAAGTGAAAAATATAATGGCTAAAATATTTAAAATCTCAAGGAAGTGTTGTATAGGTACATGCATACACAAAAAATAAACAGCTAGAAAAGTGCACTATCAAGTCAAGCAAAAGACTTGAACACATTCTTTACAAAGAGAAAAACAGAAGAACACTTATGAGAAGTTGCTCAACCTCAATAGTAATCCTGGAAATAAAAATTCAAACCACAATGACCTACCACTTTACACTCAGCAGATTCACAAAAACTATAAAGTATGACTGCAACAAGTGTTGGAAAGGAAGGATTACAGAAATAGCAACTCTTACATCCTGCTAGTATGAGTGTAAACTGATACAACTTCTTTGGAACACAGTCTGGCATTACCTAGCAAAGTTAAATATGCTTATATCCTCTGATCTTGCAATTCTACTATTACGTATATTCCTCAGAGAAAATCTTATATATGTGTACCAGGAAACTAATAAAAGAATTTCACAGCAACATCATTTTTGTTTTTTTTTTTTTTTTCCCCAAGACTGAGTCTTGCCTGTTGCCCAGGTTGGAGTACAGTGTTATGATCTCGGCTCACTGTAACCTTCGCCTCCTGGGTTCAAGCAATTCTCTTTCCTCAGCCTCCCGAGTAGCGGGGATTACAGGTGCATGCCACCATGTCTGGCTAATTTTTGTAATTTTAGTAGAGACAGGATTTCATCATGTTGGCCAGGCTGGTCTTGAACTCCTGACCTCGTGATCTGCCCACTTCGGCCTCCCAAAGTGCTGGGATTACAGGTGTGAGTCACTGTATTTATATAATAATAAATCACTTATATAACAAATGGCCAGCATCATTTATATAATAATAAAAACTTGGAAGCAACCCAAATGTCCATTATCAGAATAAGTAATCTGCAATGTACAAATAATGCCTAGTGTTGTACAGTCAAACAAAATGAATGAATGAAAGCTATAGTCAATCAACATGGGTCAATCTCAGGAATAAAACATTGGCAAAAAGGAAGTTGCAGAAGAATACACACAATACGGATTCATAAATATGTTGCGTAGGAATAGAAATACATGCTGCAAAACTATAAAGAAAAGTGAATGATTTAAAAAAAAATTCAGGGCCGGATGCAGTGGCTCACGCCAATAATCTCAGTGCTTTGGAAAGCCAAGGCGGGTGGATCACCTGAGGTCAGGAGATCGAGACCAGCCTGGCCAACATGGTGAAACCCTGTCTCTACTAAAAATACAAAAAATTAGCTAGGTGTAGTGGTGGGTGCCTATAATCCCAGCTACTACCTGGGAGGCTGAGCCAGGAGAATTGCTTGAACCTGAGAGGCAGACGTTGCAGTGAGCTGAGATCGGGTCACTGCACTCCAGCCTGGGCAACACGAGTGAAACTCCATCTTTAAATAAATAAATAAATAAAATTCAGGATGTGAGTTTCATTTGAGAGGGAGATAGGATCAGGGAGGTATTGAAAATGTTCTACTTTTATTTTTTTTATTTTTTGAGATGGAGTTTCACTCTTATCGTCCAGGCTGGAGTGCGATGGTGCAATCTCTGCTCACTGCAACCTCAGCCTCCTGGGTTCAAGCAATTCTCCTGCCTCAGCCTCCAGAGTAGCTGGGATTACAGGTGCATGCCACCATACCTGGCTAATTTTTTAATTTTTAGTAGAGAAGGGGTTTCAGCATGTTGGCCAGGCTGGTCTCCAACTCACGACCTCATGTTCCACCAGCCTCGACCTCCCAAAGTGCTGGGATTACAGGCAGGAGCCACCAAGCCCAACCAGAAAATGTTCTACTTTTAAACAAAGGATAGGTACTCAGATGTGCCTTAATATTGTCAATCTTTATACTTTACATATTCATTTGTGAATATATATTTTTTTACTTAACAGACCAGTGTGAAAGTACATTCGTAAATATCATTTTGAATTTGTCCAAAATAATATTATTTTATTATAACCTTATTTTATACAGGTAAAATATAATACATGTTCTTAAATACCTAAAATGATAAAATTCATCTTTAATAATGTTCTTTGCCTACCCGAAAAATCTTGTGCATCCTCATGGTGGCTGAACAAAAGATAAATCTTGTGAGGAGCAAGCGAAGAAATTCATCTCCAAAAAACTGGAGAAATGCCTGATCTGCAAAGAGGAGAAAAGTGACAGTAAAAAGATGCTTAAATGGAAATTGTGTTTCAAAGGGGAAGGAAACTTCAGGAAAGCCTTCTCAACTTTCCTGCCTGGGACACATACCTTTAAAAATTCAAACAATTTAAAGTAAGTGACCATTTTAAGCCATTATAGTACATTCTGTTAAATGTGCAGTTAGATTAGGAGGGTACCTATTGAACGTGAATGAGTCAGTAGCTGGGCAATATCACGGTTGATTTTCCGAAGATATTCTTGACACTTTTCCCAAAGGCCTCTGCGCATGCTTGACAATCCAGAGACAAATAGGAAGGCCATTAGAGGATTGTTCAAAAAGAGAGTGAAGAGGCTACCTCGCTGAGATTGATCTGTAATAACAAACATGTTATATATATAGATAATAGTTTTGCAAAAAATAAGAGATACATATGAGGAACATTTTAATATACTGATAATATATAAAACTAAAGCTATCTCATTAAATCATAATTCAACAAAGCAGATTCTTCATGAAACTACAAAAACGTTGGTATGTTGCTTTCTGCTGAATAAACTTAAGAGCCTAGCAAACTTAAGAGAAATGGAAAACGAACATATTTCTTACCATTTTTTGCCCTCAATTAACAAATTTCATCCAAATATGGCAAGTGTTGGATGATGGGTTATCTGTGATAGAATTCTCTGATGAGTGTTAGAAATGCCGGTCTTTTTTATTCTCCTCTGAGTTGCTCTCTCTGAGTTGCTCTTTCCCTTCCTATCCCTTAAATACGAGTGGTTTCTTTCTTTGGCCCCATACATTGCTGACTGCTCTTACTCCCATGATTTTAGTTACCATTTATATGCCTATGAATTTATAATTCTCTATCAGCAGCCTAACAGGTCTGGCACCGCTCTGTCCTGCGGTAGATACTCAAAATGTGACTAGATGAGTAAATACACACTGGATTTCAAAGCTTTAGTACAAAACGTCATTGTTAACACTAATTTCACCTGTTTCTTTTTACTGTTTTTGATGTAGGTACTAGAAAATTTAATGACTCACACTCTATTTCTTTTAAGTACTGCTGCTCTAGGCTACTCTATTCAACCTAACTCTCAAAGGCACCTCAAACTCAACAGGTCAACAACTCAAAGTAAATTATTTCCCCTTTTGTTCTCTACAAATATGCTTCTCATCAAGTATTGTCATTTCTACCAGCATCTCAGCCAGAAACCACGAAGTCTATTCCTGCCTTCCCTCCCCACACCTAGTCCATCACAAAGTCCTATTGGTTCTATGGGCTTAGTATCTTTGCAGTCGGCTACTAGTCATTGTGCTATCTCCAGCCATCTCCCTGTTTTCATCCATGCCCCTCCCCAGTTCATTCTCTAGGAGGTTAACTGAATGCTCTTTCATGCTACTCTTCTGTTTAAATCTTTTGACAGTACAAGTTGAGTATCCCTTATCCAAAATGCTTGGGGCCAGAAGTGTTTTGGATTTTGGATTTTTTGGGATTTAGAATATTTGCATATACATAATGAGATGTCCTGGGGACAGGTCCCAAGTCTAAACACGAAGTTTATTCATGTTTAATATGTACCGTGGCCGGGCGCGGTGGCTCACGCCTGTAATCCCAGCACTTTGGGAGGCCGAGGCGGGCGGATCACAAGGTCAGGAGATCGAGACCACGGTGAAACCCCGTCTCTACTAAAAATACAAAAAATTAGCCGGGCGCGGTTGTGGGCGCCTGTAGTCCCAGCTACTCGGGAGGCTGAGGCAGGAGAATGGCGTGAACCCGGGAGGCGGAGCTTGCAGTGAGCCGAGATCGCGCCACTGCACTCCAGCCTGGGCGACAGAGCGAGACTCTGTCTCAAAAAAAAAAAAAAAAAAAAATATGTACCGTATACACATAACCTAAAGTTAACTTTATAGAATATTTTAATTAATTTTGTACATGAAACAAACTTTGTACTAAGTACTGATATGTGGAATTTTTCACTTTCAGTGTTGTGTTGATACTCAAACTTTTGAATTTTGGAGCATTTCAGATTTTAGGATTAAGGATGCTCAACCTGTATCCCATTGTCTTCCACTTAAATTACTTAACAAATCTTAGAAGTTCTTTCATAATTCAATCACACAATCTCAAACTCTACCCTTTAGCTAGAAGGAATGACTAATTTCTCTATGTACTCGGCCAGGGGTGGTGGCTCACACCTGTAATTCCAGCACTTTGGGAGGCCAAGGTGGGCGGACCACTTGAGGTCAAGCATTCGAGGCCAGCCTGGCCAACATGGCGAAACCCTGTCTCCAGTAAAAATACAAAAGTAGACCAGGCACGGTGGCTCACGCCTGTAATCCCAGCACTTTGGGAGGCCAAGGCGGGCGGATCACGAGGTCAGGAGTTTGAGACCAGCCTGGCCAACATAGTGAAAACCCATCTCTACTAAAAATACAACAAAATTAGCTGGGAGTGGTGGTGAGTGCCTGTAATCCCAGCTACTTGGGAGGCTGAGGCAAGGAGAATCGCTTGAACTTGGGAGGCAGAGGTTGCAGTGAGCCGAGATTGTGCCACTGCATCTAGCCTGGGGGACAGGGCAAGACTCCATCTCAAAAAATAAAATAAATTTCTCTACGTGCTCCCTAAGCTGTCTTATCTCATGGCCACAGCACCTGCAAATTCTCAGCTGGAACACTCTTGCTCAGTCATTTCCCACCCCCATCTAGTTCTCCATGTTCTTAACGTCCACGTTAGACATTATCTCATACCCTTCCCTCGTCTTCAGTGTGCTGCTAGTCAGGAGTTCCTCATCCATTAGCATGCATCCTCCTGTGAATCACTTATAATAACTGCCCATCAGGCTGTCTCTGTCTGCCACAGGACATTTGGCTCTGTGAAGAATGTAACTGTGCTTGTCAGGTCACAGTGCTATCTCCAGTGCCTAGCACAGTACCTGATAATAAATGTTGAATAGCACTGGGAGGCCAAGGCAGGCAGATCTCTTGAGCCCAGGAGTTTGAGACCAGCCTAGGCAACATGGCGAGACCCAGTCCCTACAAAAAAAATACAGAAATTAGCTGGGTGTGGCAGTGTGTACCTGTAGTCCCAGCTATTTGGGAGGCTGAAGTGGGAGGATCACCTAGCCCAGGAGGTAGAGGCTGAAGTGAGCTGTGATCACACAACTGCACTTCAGCCTGAGTGACAGAGTGAGACCCTGTCTCCAAAAAAAAAAAAAAAAACAAAGTTGAATAAATGAAGTAACTCTTGGCTAATGAGAGAACTAAAGGCTTTAGATCTCAAAAGTGCTTACTGATCAGCTAGTTTTGCACCCACGTGGAGGGCCCTCCCCTTTTGCAGAGGTGAGTAGCAATAATACCTATGGATAAATCCAAAACATTTCTCACAAAAGAATTTTGAATCTGCTTTTGTAATTGAACAATTAATTTAAGGTGTTAGAGGTCTAACCTTTGTAGCATAAAGATAAGAAACTGGGTCAAAATGTGTTAAGGACATGTATTACAACTAAGCATAATAATAATAATGAGAGCACATATTGAGTAGTTACTACATACCCAGCACTATTCTATGAGGTAGATACTATTATTATTTCCATTTGATAGATGAAGAAACTGAGGCACAGAATGGCTGAATAATTTCCCAAGGTCACACAGCGAGTAAGTGGCTGAGTCGGGATTCAAATTCAGTCAGTTTGCCTCCAAAGTCTGTGTTTTTCTCTTCTATACAATGAAGTCTTTCAGACCAAATCATCTTGGTATTAACCCATTTGACCATGTAAATTTAAAAACTACGTAATGATAGGACAGAATGATAGCAGAAAGTACTGTTGAGTAACTGAAAGAGATTACATTCCTCCAGAAATGATAAGAAACAGGATAACAAAATCTTCAAAGCAGGAGAATTTTACCGTTGTTTGAAGGTAAGTTCTATCCCTTAGTAATTTACTTTTGGATACATGAAGTTAATATTTCTACATGTTTTTCCCTGTTAAACAGCAGAACTTACCTTAAAACAACGGTGAAAGCCTCCAGCTTCTCTCAGGCATTCAAATGCTGACCATCACTTCCTGTGTCAAACTATGTCAGCAGACAGGACTTCTGGCTGGGAAGTAGCAGTAAAATGCCATCTCCCACAGAGAGACATCAGCACTATTCACAGTTAGGGAGATAGTGAAACAGTGACAAGTACTGCTAAAACAGTGTTAAGGTTGTTTAGTATTTTACCTACTAAATGACTGGGAGTTAGAATTAGATTTTATGTGTCACTAATTAAAGACAAACTATTAAGGACAAAAAGTCTTTCAATTCTCAGCCATTGAAGAAATGGCCAAAACACTAACCTGTCTCTCTGGCAGACTTAAAAGAGGTTCTTTTATTTTAAAATTAAAACAAGGCAAAAATGTGAATAAAAGAAACACTTTAAGTTGTGCCAGTTACGTTATCCTAACTCTGAGGCATAGACTGAGAAGTTTCCTAGACCAGCAATCTTACAGTCTTAAAAGATGCCTTGGATCTTTTAAAACATGCCTGCAAAGATATAGGAAGACCATGCTATATGGATATGACCAGCAAACAAACACCTGTAAAACAAATTTTAAAATTTACAAATCATGAGTTCCCCATCAGCAAGGAACAAAACCACTTCTTTCTCAGGGATGAATTATCTCAAGGCCTAATGGTAGCACATTAAGGGATCCTGGTTGTTGGCAAGGCTTCTGGGTATATTTCAGAGCGACACCTGCCACATTAAACATCATAAATCCACATACGATCATTATGGGAGGAAAAAACAAAGATCAGTACTATTCAAAATGCAGATAGTGTTTATTTGCAACCTATGGCTGTAACAGGCAATGAGGGTACATACCTTGTAAAGCTTTTGGATATGCTGTAGGAGAAAGCAAGCAGACTAGTGGTTGTCCAAACAAGTTTGTGAAATTCTGTAATATATAAGAATTTAAAACTTGCATTAAAGATTTGATAGTTATTTAGTAATTTTCCAAAGTATATCTTTAGTGAATAGATTGGGCCCTTAAACTCATAAATAGATGCAGAAACATCAGCAACAGCTAAGGAGACTGCCATTCATATATAAGTACCATGCATGATAGGCTTTTTTTTTTTTTTTTTTTTTTGAGACGGAGTCTCGCTCTATTGCCCAGGCTGGAGTGTAGTGGCGCGATCTCCGCTCACTGCAAGCTCCGCCTCCCAGGTTCACCCCATTCTCCTGCCTCAGCCTCCTGAGTAGCTGGGACTACAGGCGCCCGCCACCGTGCCCGGCTAATTTTTTGTATTTCTAGTAGAGACGGGGTTTCACCGTGTTAGCCAGGATGGTCTCGATCTCCTGACCTCATGATCTGCCCGCCTCGGCCTCCCAAAGCGCTGGGATTACAGCGTGAGCCACCGCGCCTGGCCCATAATAGGCTTTCTTAAAGGCTCTCAATCGAAATAGTTTAGTGAGTGAACTATTGATTTTTTTAAACACAATGCATAAACATGATTGTACTTTTGCAAGGAGAAGTCATCTGGCTGTATACCAAGAGGCCACTCCATCGAGCAACACACGTTGGTATATATAAAGGTGAACTTTCCAAGATCCAGGATCTGGCTTTCAGCTCCAAAACCTGATTCCTGGTGTCATCTCTTATTGTGGGTCATAATAACTGCTCTCATGGAATGACGTAAAGACCAGAATGTCAACGTGTGATTTACAGTAACAAGCTGATACGAAAACTAAAGTACTCTGCATAATCATATCCTTTTCCTGAAGGTATATCCACAAGGGAAGTAAAATCATAAGCTGTGTGGTAAAGCAACAAGAAAAATAAAACTCCCAGGAGTGAACTTAGTAAAAAATAAAAAATCAAACAACAAAAAAAATTTTTTAAATACTCCTGAATGATAAAATGAAGACTTGAGCAAATGTGAAGACATACCATGTTCTTTTTTTTTGAGTCTCGCTCTTGTCGCCCAGGCTGGAGTGCAATGGCACGATCTCAGCTCACTGTAACCTCCGCCTCCCTGGTTCAAGCAATTCTCCTGCCTCAGCCTCCCCAGTAGCTAGGACTACAGGTGCATGCCACCACATTTGGCTAATTTTTGTATTTTTAGTAGAGACAGAACTTCGCCATGTTGCCCAGGCTGGTCTTAAACTCATGAGCTCAAGCGATCCACCCACCTCAGTCAGCCTCCCAAAGTGCTGGGATTACAGGCATGAGCCACCATGCCCAGCCAAGACATACTATGTTCTCAGAGATAAAACAATTATAAAATGTCATTACACTAACTTATTAAAATTTAAACCAACCTCAATAAAAATAGTCACAGTCTTTTTTTCCTACAACTGAAAAAAGTAATTGTAAAGTTCATATGGAGAAATTGGATTACCCAAGAGAACTCTGAAAAACAGCAGAGGGGGAACTAGACTCATCAGATATTGAAACATACTTCACACCTCAGTAAGGCCAGGCACAGTGGCTCACGCCTATAATCCCAGCTCTTTGGGAGGTGGGAGAATCACTTGAGCCCAGGAGTTTGAGACCAGCCTGGGCAAAATAGTGACACCCCGACTCTACAGAGAATAGAAAAATTAGCCAAATGTGGTAATACATGCTTGCAGTCCCAGCTGCTTGGGAGGTTGAGGTGAGAGAGTCACTTGAGCCAGGGAGGTCTAGGCTACAACGAGCTGTGATTGTGCCACTGCACACCACCCTGGGCAACAGAGCGAGACCCTGTCTCAAAACAAAAAACAAAACAAAAGAAAAACCTCAGTAATTAAAGTGGTGCTGGTATAAGAGTAGGCAGAAAATCAATGGAAAAGAATGAAAAGTCCAGAATTAGACTCCAAAACATTCAGGACTTATGTATACATGACAATAATGACACCTCAGATTGGTTGGAAAAACTGAATAGCCATATGAAAGAAAGTTGGCTCCATACTTCACACCACACATTAGGACAAATTCCAAATATATAAAAAATGTAAATGTAAAAAATTAAACAATAAAAGTGGTGAAAGAAAACATAGTAATTATTTTTTTGACCTAGACTTTCCTGTTTTGATTAACTATGATTGATAAACCTAGTTACATAAAAATCAAAAGCTTATGAATGGTAGAACACAGCATAAACAAAATCAAAAGTCAAATAATGAACTAAAGAAAACATCTGGAACTCACATTACAAAGGATTAATCTCATAATATTGAAGGAGCCTCTCAGCCGGGCACATTGGCTCACACCTGTAATCCCAGGACTTTGGGAGGCCAAGGTGGGCAGATCACCTGAGGTCAGGAGTGGAGACCAGCTTGGCCAACATGATGAAACCCTGTTTCCACTAAAAACATAAAAATTAGCCGGGCGTGGTAGTGCATGCCTGTAATTCCAGCTACTTGGGAAGCTGAGGCAGGAGAGTCACTTGAACCCGGGAGGTGGTGGCTGCAGGGAGCCAAGATCACACCACTGCACTCCAGCCTGGGTTACAGAGCAAGACTCTATCTCAAAAAAAAAAAAAAAAAAAAAAATTCCATTTTTAACCTATCAGTTTAGCAAAATTTCTAAAAGTTTGAGAATATACACTGTTGGCAAGAATGTGGGGAAATACACATATGTAGGTGACAGGAGTATACATTGGTATGAACACTTTAGAAGACAATTTAATTTGGCAGCATCTATTACACTCAAATGCATATATCATTAATGCAGAAATTCCCAAACTAGAAATTTTCCCTACAGATACACTATGCAACCAATAAAATTACGTAAGTATTAAGTTATTCCTCGAAGCCTTGTTAGTAATAGTGAAGGAATGGAAATAACACAACCAAATGACCAGCAATACAGGATTGGTATAATAAATTATGCTACAATAATACAATGGAATAAGCAGTAGCTATAAAAAAGAATGAAGAAGTTCTTTATGAACAGGTATGAAAGGCCTCCAACACTTTTTTTCTTTTTTTTTTTGAAACAGAGTTTCACTCTGTCGCCCAGGCTAGAGTGCAACCTCCACCTCTCGGCTCACGGCAACCTCCGCTGCCCAAGTGATTCTTGTGCCCCAGCCTCCTGAGTAGCTAGGATTACAGGAGAATGTCATTGTGCCTGGCTAAGTTTTGTGTTTTTAGTAGAGACGGGGGTTTGCCATATTGACCAGGCTGGTCTTGAACTCCTGACCTCAAGTGATCAGCCCGTCTTCAGCCTCCCAAAGTGCTAGGATTACAAGTGTGAGCCACCAGGCCCAGCCTCAATACTTCTTATTAAATGAAAAAAGATATGGTGCAATGTGGTATAAGATGTTACTACTATTTATATAACTAAGAAAACTAAAGACTATTTGTTGACTGGGCATGGTGTCTCATGCCTGTAATCCCAGCACTTTGGGAGGCCAAGGGCAGGCAGATCACTTGAGGTCAGGAGTTCGAGCCAACCTGGCCAACATGGTGAAACCTCGTCTCTACTAAAAATACAAATATTAGCTGGGCGTGGTGGTGTGTGCTTGTAATCCCAGCTACTAGGGAGGCTGAGGCAGGAGAACTGCTGGAACCCAGGAGGTGGAGGTTGCAGTGAGCCAAGATCATACTACTATACCCTAGCCTGGGCAACAGAGTGAGACTCCATCTCAAAAAAAAAAAAAAAAAAAAAAAAAAAAGACTATTTGTTTTAGTTTGTATATCCATTTACAATTTCATTCTAAAAGGATAAGAAACAGGTAACAGTGACTATCTATAGGAGAGATAGGAACTTAGCACATTGGGACTAAGTGGCAGGAAGAGATTTCACAATATGCCTTCTTGGAATTTTTGATTCTGTGACTTTGTGAATGTTATACCAGTACTAAAAATATTAAGCAAATAATTCAGATAAATTAGAAGTATCTTGTAATCCAAACACAAAGGGAGTAAATTGACTGATTCTTTTGATAAGACAGATTGAGGCATTTTCTGCACTACAGATCCCTAAAGATGGCCATATCGCTTTTCCTCCTGGATAGGGCTAAAATGGACATTGCTATTATTTTTTTCTCAAGGTCTCCTTTTTCTTTGTACACCTTGCTAAACAACTTCTCTCCCGACTTTTTTTTTTTTTTTCTTCAATAATACTGTGCAGAGAAGAGTTAGCAAAGCAAGCCAGACTGCCATCCTTCGGAAGCTTTGCTTATTGGGTTGGCCCCTGGCTGGCTTCTGGGAACTTAGTTTTGGTGACAATTCCTACCATTAGCAGAACTGATAAAGAGTGGCTCGCTCTCCCTAGAATGTGCAAACAAGATGGTTTATACTGAACACCTGCCTGTCTTCTGGGAGTCAAGCATTTTGTTAAGAGTCAGGCAGAGAGTGCCCACAAGATCAGTTCCCAATAAAAACCCTGGTTACTGAGTTCCTAATAAGCTTCCCTGGTAGGTAATATTTAATCCATGCTGTCACAACTTGTTGGTTGGGCAATTAAGTGTATCCTGTGTGACTCCGCTGGAAGAGGGTCCCTGGAAGTTTGTACTTGGTTTTCTCCAAACTCACCCCACATATCTTTTTCTTTTGCTCATTTTGCTCTGTATTCTTTTACTGTATTAAATCTTAGCAGTGAGTATGACTATATGCCGAGTCCTGTGAGTCTTCCTAGGAAATCACTGAACCTGGGAATCACCTTGGAGACCTCTGACACAAATACACGAATACCTTCTATCAGATTATAATTAAATTTTAGGCCTGAGAAATAGTTTAAGGTGCTTTACATGTGACTTTACTCTGTTCTGATCTAATAAGAAAAATTATAGCAAATATATACAAATGAATAAATTTTAACCAGACATAGCTCATTATAAAGTTGCTATTGAGTTTTGTATGTTTGTCCTATATCTAACCAACCACTGTGATGAATTTATATTCATATTAGTAGCTTTTCTGTGATTCCTCTTGATTTTCTAAATATAAAATCACACCATCTGCAACTAGTGATTTTCATCTCATTCTTTCCAATATTTACTGTTTTGTGTCCTCTTTTACTAATCTGAACCACTTTGTTACTGTTTTATTTGGGGAATGTTACGAATTTCTAGTTGGGACAAAAGTAATACTGTATCATAATGATAGTAACAGGCATTCTCTTTTTCTTGCTTATTTTAATTAAACATACTTTTAGTGTTTCTCTAAGTACAAAGTTGGCTATTTAATACAGAAGCTCTTCATCATAGGTTCAAGTGCTTTAGTTAAGAACAGGCAATGAGTTTTATTAGATTTTACTAAATGACTGTTACGAAAGCATGTGATTGTCTTATTTATCCTATCAACATAGTTTATAGTATGAATTTTTTTTTTTTTTTTTTTTTTTTGAGTCAGGGTCTTGCTCTGTAACCTAGGCAGGAGTACAGTGGTGTGATCATAGCTCACTGCAGTGTTTATCTTCTGAACTCAAGCAATCCTCCTGCCCCAGCCTCCTAAGTAGCGAGCATTGCACAGACGTGGCACCACATTCAACTAGTTTTTCATTTTATAGATGGGGTCTTGCTATATTGCTCAGGCTGGTCTTGAACTCTTGGCCTCTAGAGTTCCTAATCCTCGTGCCTCATGCTCCCAAAGTGCTGGGATTACAGACACGAGACACCGCACCTGGCCTGATTTTCCTATACCTAACCTTCATGCATGATTCAGATAAACTCTTTTGATAGATGATTCTATTAATAAGTCTATTGGCTAGTATTTTATTTAAATTCTTCTACTCTATATCGATAAACTAAGTTGGGGTAAAGTTTTCTTTCGTGTGTGCTAATTTTGTCTGGAAACAGTATCATTGTGATAAAATTCCTATCATTTACTGAGTGCTATTTTCCAGAAACTACTAGGCTTCATAGATCCTAATCTGCAATCACAACAATCTCGTGAGATCAGCATTCACAACTTATTTTCTAGAGAAGGAAAAAGTAGCTCAGAAAAGATCAAAGACGTGACCAAAGCCATACAAGTATTCTGCGGCCTATTACAGAATGAATTGGATAGTGCTGATCTTTTTCATTGCCCTAAATTGTATATCTGACTCTAAAAGTTTCAAAGTATTATTGGGCTGGGCACAGTGGCTCATGCCTGTAATCCCAGCATTTTGGGAGGCCGAGGCGGGGTGGATCACCTGAGATCAGGAGTTCGAGACCAGCCTGGCCAACATGGTGAAATCCCGTCTCTACTAAAAAAATAAAAAATAAAAAAAAAAATTAGCCAGGCGTGGTGAAACTCACCTGTAATCCCAGCTATTTGGGAGGCTAAGGCAGAAGACTCACTTGAACCCAGAAGGCAGAGGTTGCAGTGAGCTGAGATCACCTCACTGCATCCCAGCCTGGGAAACAGAGTGATACTCTGTCTCAAAAAAAAAAAAAAAATTATTGGTAATCCCAGAAGGGCTAGAGGCCTTTCTTGTGGGGAAAAGGAAATAATTTTGATAACTTTCTTCTATTTCTAGCCACTGATAGGGCTTTTCAGACTTCTTTCATACAGCCATTCAATCTTTTGCCTAGGAAATTATTTCTTTAACTGACGTTTAAAATGTATTCACTAGCTGGGCATGGTGGCTCATAATCCCAGCACTTCGGAAGACCAAGGTGGGAGAATCGCTTACCGCAAGGAGCTCAAGACTAGCCTGGACAACAAGGAAAACCCTATCTCTACACAAAATTTAAAAATTAGCCAGGTGTGGTGGCATGTTTCTGTAGTCCTAGTACTCAGGAGGCTGAGGCAGGAGAGGATCGCTTGAGCCCAGGAGTTTGAGGCTGCAGTGAGCTATGATTGTACCACTGCACTCCATGCACTCCAGCCTGGGTGACAGAATGAAAACCTGTCTCTTAAAAAAAAAAAAAAAAAAAAGCATTTGCTTAAAACAGTATATAATGTTCTTTTTAAAGATCTCTTATTCTCTTCTTCAACAAATACTCATAGACCTAAGAAGTAGACACTGCTACAGGTGCTAGAGATACAACAGTAAACAAAACAGAAAAAACTCTATCTTCTGGAGCTGACATTTATGTATGTATGTTTTTATTTTTATTTTTTGAGATGATGTCTCACTCTGTCACCCAGGCTGGAGGGCAGTGGAGATCTCAGCTCATTGCAACCTCCACCTCCCAGGTTCAAGCAACTCTCCCTGCCTCAGCCTCCCTACTAGCTGGGATTACAGGCATGTGCCACTACACCCGGCTAATTATTATATTTTTAGTAGAGATGGGGTTTCACCATGTTGGTCAGGCTGGTCTTGAACTCCTGACCTCAGGCAATCCACCTGCCTCAGCATCCCAAAGTGCTGGGAATACAGGTGTGAGCCACCATGCCTGGCCTGGAGCTCACAGTTGGGTGGGGGATGGAGAAATGGTAGCTTGTGACCCACAGTAAACTAACAGGGTGACAAGTGCTATATATGGAAGCATAGCACATAGTTAATAGCACAGGTTTCACAGTCCATTGTCTTACATTCCAACTTGGCCACCCACTATCTGTGTGATCTTGGGCAAATTTAACCTTTATCTGTGCCTTGGTTTTCTTATCAGTAAAATGAGAACAATAAAAGCAACACACTGTATTGTGCAGGAATTAAATGTATACACATAAAGTGCTTAGAATAGTGCATGCTACTAGTCACTATGGAGAAGTTAACTGTTACGATTATTAAGAAAAATAAAGTAAGAAAGGTGGATAAGGAGTACTGGGGAGGCATCTAATTTTAAGTAGGACAATTAGGGATGGCCTTATAAAAGGTGTTATTTGCTCAAACACCTAAAGAATAATGTAGGTATCTTTGGAAGAGGATTCAAGGCAGAGGGAAAAGAATGTACAGATCTAGGGCAGATGACTGCCTGATATGTTTCAAGAACAGCAAGGGGGTCAGTGTGGTTGAGGAGAACTCAGCAATCAGGGGCCTGGGAAGAGAGAAGATCAGAGATGTTTTTGGAAGGCTGGGGAGGGAAGGGTATGTGTGAGCAGAAAAAATAAAGCCTTTCTTGTGAGTGAGATGACAGGCTATTGGTGATTTTGAGTAGAAAGGTGGCATATCTGTCTTATAGGCACACTTATAGGAGAGCGAGGAAGGAGGAAGGCTCGTTGGAAGGCTACTGCAATAATTCAGGTGAATGATGATGGTGGTATGAGCCAGGATGAGGCAGAGGAGGTAACAGGATCTTGGATATCCATATTAGAGTCAACAAGATTTCCTGAAATCGATCTTGGATGTCAGAAGAGGAGGAGTCAAGTATGAAATCAAGGATTCTGGCTGGGGCAACAACAATAGTATAGTAGCCATGAACTAAAATGGGGAAAGCTGTATATGGAGGAGCCTAGGAATTCCGTCTTGGGCATGTTCAGTTTGCCAACTCTACCAACTAAATTACAACTAAAGATGTGGAGTAGGTAGATAATATTCAAATTGAGTTTGAGAGAGAGGTCTGGTCTGG
Source organism: Theropithecus gelada (assembly GCF_003255815.1). NCBI lineage: Eukaryota > Metazoa > Chordata > Mammalia > Primates > Cercopithecidae > Theropithecus > Theropithecus gelada. The sequence continues at coordinate 14,130,272 of NC_037683.1, read as the reverse complement.
AAGTTGTCAATGCAGAAACAGCAAAGCCATAAAATCAGCTAAGAACATCAAGAAGTCAGCTATAGGTAGAAAAGAACAAGGACTGAACTCTAGGACGCTTCACTAATTAAGGGCAGAGAGATACAGAAAAACCTGTAGAGGAGACTGAGAGGACACACAGATTCCAGAACTCTTGCCCTGAATCAATCTAGCAACTTGAATTTGGGTTTTGAAGATCTCATCTGGAAAAGGGGACAAATATCACAGCTCAGCATCTGTCCAAGATGAGAATCTAACAGAAAACTCGCCCTGCATTAAACTGGAATCCTAAAGGCTACAGCCTTTAAATTGGAATCGTAAAAGGTTACACCCTTTAACCTGGAATCCTAAAGGGCTATACTGTCAGTATAAGGATTAACGAAAACCAAACTCGACACTTCCTCTCCCCTCCATGATCACTCCACATGGGACTGCAAAAAATTTTTTCTTGATGCTGAGCAGAAAACAAAAGAAAACAAAAATTAGTTCCTGAGGGCTGTCAGTGTAAGCCAGCCCTCATGCATAGTTGCAGCCCAAATTTCTATCATCTAGGTGATCCCAAACTATTAGTGCCTCCGGGTGTCTGGCATAAATCAATGCAGACCCTCTCAGCATAAAGGTATTCTCATCCTAGGGCTCTATGAACTTCATACAAGTAATTTTTAAGGATAATAAGAAACATAGTCAAAAATAATCAAGCATACAGGGGCGCAAAAACAGCAAAGGGTATCTCAAACAGCAAAATCGGATTTCACATAGAAAATCCGATTTCAGGCCGGGCGCGGTGGCTCAAGCCTGTAATCCCAGAACTTTGGGAGGCAGAGGCGGGTGGATCACCTGAGGTTGGGAGTTTGAGGCCACCCTGACCAACATGGAGAAACCCCTTCTCTACTAAAAATACAAAATTAGCCAGGTGTGGTGGCACATGCCTGTAATCCTAGCTACTTGGGAGGCTGAGGCAGGAGAACTGCTTGAACCTGGGAGGCGGAGGTTGTAGTGAGCCGAGATCACGCCACTGTACTCCAGCCTGGGCAACAAGAGTGAAACTGTCTCAATTAAAAAAAAAAAAAGAAAAAAGAAGAAATTCTGATTTCATGTATGATTATAGAAAATATAATATAGATAACAAATAGTAAGTATGCTTATTAAGTTTGAAGAAATAAGAAATACACTTGAAAATAAGAAACTATAAAAAGGGCAATGGAGCAGCTGGGCGCAGTGGCTCATGCCTGTAATCCCAGTACTTTGGGAGGCCACGGCAGGCGGAGCACAAGGTCAGGAGATAGAGACCATCCTGGCTAACATGGTGAAACCCCGTCTCTACTAAAAACACCAAACATTAGCCAGGCTTGGTGGTCCCCACCTATAGTCCTAGTTACCCAGGAGGCTGAGGCAGGAGACTCGCTTGAACCCGGGAGGTGGAAGTTGCAGTGAGCCGAGATCGTGCCACTGCACTCCAGCCTGGGCATCAGATCGAGACTCTGTCTCAAAAAATAAAATAAAATAAAATAAAAAACAGCAATGGAATACTTAAAAAAGAATGACATATAATTTCTAGACATGAAAAATACCATAACCAACAAAAAAACTCAATAGATGGGTCTGAGAGCAAGTTACACACAGCTTAAGAGAGAATTTTGAACTAAGAGCTAGATCAGAAGCAACTATACAAAGCTCAACCAAAGAAACAAAATGATGGAAAATACAGACAGAAGAGAGGTTAAGAAATGTGGAAGATACGGTGTGAATATCTACTACACATATTTAATCGGAGCTCCAGAAGGTGAGGAGAGAGAGGCTTAGATACCATCAATATGTGAAGAGAAAATGAGAATTTCCCAGCAGTAACAAAAAACTCCAACCTACCACCTCAAGAAGTCCAACAGATTCCAACAGATGAAGCCAAACCTAGATATATCACCATATAACTGCAGGACACCAAAAACAAAAAGAAGGTCTTTCAAAGCAGCAAGAAAGAAATGGAATGAGAGTGAGGCTGACTGGCAGAAGAGCTCTTACATAACTGAATCCTGTTGTGAATGTCTTAAGAAACTGATTGCTGTAGACATCAGTCAAATACTTTAGGATGAGGCTGTTTAGATAAATACTCCTGTTTTGACAAATCTGTAAGTCATTTTCACAGGCAGGCATCCAGCTAGCTCTGCCATAAATACTTCAATGTGCAAAAGGATTTTCTTCTTCCAGGGGAAAAAAGAAAAAGTAGTATTGCCCAAAATGACTGAGGGTGTTTTATTTTTTGAGATGGAGTCTCGCTCTGTCGTCTAGGCTGGAGTGCAGGGGTGCAATCTTGGCTCACTGACTCCCAAGTTTAAGTGATTCTCCTGCCTCAGTCTCCTGAGTAGCTGCGATTACAGGCATGTGCCACCACGCCCGGCTAATTTTTGTATTTTTAGTAGAGATGGGGTTTCACCATATTGGTCAGGCTGGTCTCGAACTCCTGACCTTGTGATCCACCTGCCTCGGCCTCCCAGAGTGCTGGGATTACATGTGTGAGCCACTGTGCCTGGACGGCTTTTTTTTTTTTTTTAATTTTAAACTCCTACTAAGTACTACATTACCACAGATAAGGCCAATCAACTTGCTTAGTTTACCCCTACTGGCAAGCTAAGACCCAAAATATGGGCCATACTTGTTAAACAAATCCTGGTATTTCAGTCACAATATTCCTCTAACATGAGGCTCAGACAAGCCTGAAAAGCTACATTTTTCCTATGTGGGAAAGAGCATGGGCACTGGAATGAGAAAGACTGGTGTTGGAAATATTAGACAAGATCCTGAACCTCAGAGGCAGTTTCCTCAAGTACAAAATAAGGACAATAGCACCCTCATTTCATCATTCAACATGCACTGATTAAGACTCTTTTGACCAGGTGTGGTGGCTCACACCTGTAATCCCAGCACTTTGGGAGGCCAAGGTGAGTGGATCACTTGAGGTAGGGAATTTTAGACCAGCCTGGCCAACACAGTGAAATCCTGTCTCTACTAAAAACTACAAAAATTAGCCAGGCATAGTGGCACACGCCTGTAGTCCCAGCTACTTGGGAGGTTAAGGCAGGAGAACCACTTGAACCCCGGAGACAGAGGTTGTAGTGAGTCGAGATCATGCCACTGTACTCCAGCCTGGGTAACGGAGCAAGACTCCGTCTAAAAAAAAAAAGACTCTTTTAAGTGTGAGGCACTGGGTAAGGATACATGTTTCTATAAACACACACACACACACACACACACACACACACACACACACACATGCTTCAGGGAAAACATGGCATCATGCTGGTCACTAGACCTTCATATTCCAGGCGGAATAGTGGCATCTTCTCTGATATATATGACCAGGCCATGAAGGAAGACCTAAAGATACTGACATTAGGGATTACCCAACTATAAGGTCCAGCTCAGTTGGAACCAGTCCCAGAGTTCAGTTGGAACCACCACTCAGAGCTTCTGATCAGTTTGCTAGGCTCCAAACTTAAATATGAGCAAACAAGCGGGGATTATGATACTCTCAGGAAAGTCTCTAATGAGAAAGACAGAGGCAAAAACAAGCAGAAACAAATGAACAAAGAGGAAGCAGATATGAGGCAGGGAGAAATTTTAAATGATCACTGATATTCTCAAAGGAAAGTGAGATATTTCAACCATGATAAAAAAAAAAAAAGAACCCAAGATAATTATATATATATGTGCATATGTATGTGTTACATAAACACACATGCATCTATTTCTATATATATGAAAAGAAAATACAGAGACAAATGAAAAATCTCAATAAAAGGTTTAGAAGATAAAGATGAGGGGATTTCCTAAAGAAAAAATGTATTAAGGAGCAAAGGACAGACAAAAAATGAGAGACAACTAGACCAGAATGTCCAATAATGAAAAAAGTTCTTAAAAGACAGAATAGGAAAAAAAAAAAATGCAGAGAGAAAATCAATGGACTAACTCTAGAAAATGAGCAGTTTCCAGACTGAAATAATTCACCAAGTACATGTCAAGCACCATAGTTAAAAGTAAACCCAGACCAGCCAGGCGCAGTGGCTTACACCTGTAATCCCAGAACTTTGGGAGGCTGAGGTGGGTGAATCACGAGGTCAGGAGTTCAAGACCAGCCTGGCCAAAATGGTGAAACCCCATCTCTATTAAAAAACACAAAATTAGCCAGGTGTGGTAGCGCATGCCTGTAATTCCAGCTGCTTGGGAGGCTGAGGCAGGAGAATCGCCTGAACTTGGGAAGTGGAGGTTGCAGAGAGTCAAGATCCTGCCACTGCACTCCAGCCTGGGTAACAAGAGCGAAACTCTGTCTTAAAAAAAAAAAAAGTAAACTCGAACCAGGATACAATATTGAAAAACTGAAAAATCACTAAAGAGAAAGAGAAGATTCTATATGTTTCCAGACACTGAAAACATGTTGCGTAAAAAAAGAAAACAGAATTAGAATGCTTCATGCTTCTTACGAAATACTGGGCTGGGCACCATGGCTCAGGCTGAGCGTGGTGGCTCACACCTGTAATCCTAGCACTTTGGGAGGCCCAGGCAGGCATTCAAGACCAGCCTGGCCAACATGGTGAAATCCCATCTCTATTAAAAATACAAAAAAATTAGCCGGGTGTGGTGGTGTGCACCTGTAATCCCACCTACTCAGGAGGTTGAGAGAAGAGAATCACTTGAACCTGGGAGGCAGAGGCTGCAGTGAGCCGAGATCATATCACTGCACTCTAGCCTGGGTGACAGAGTGAGACGGCATCTCAAAAAAAAAAAAAAAAAAAAGGGTAGGCACGATGGCTCACACCTATAATTCCAGTACTTTGGGAGGCCAAGGTGGGTGAATCATCTGAATTCGAGACCAGCCTGACCAACATGGGGAAACCCCGTTTCTATTCAAAATACAAAATTAGCCAGGTGTGGTGGTGTGCACCTGTAATCCGAGCTACTCAGGAGGCTAAGGCAGGAGAATGGCCTGAACTTGGGGAGCAGAGGTTGCAATGAGCCAAGATGGCGCCATTGCACTCCAGCCTGGGCAACAAGAGTGAAACTCCATCTCAAAAAAAGAAAAAAAAGAAATACTGGAAGCTAGGCTGGGAGCGGTGGTTCACGTCTGTAATTCTAGCACTCTGGGAGGCCAAGGCAGGTGGATCGCTGGAGGTCAGGAGTTCAAGACCAGCCTGGGCGACATAGTGAAACCCCCACTCTACTGAAAACACAAAAATCAGCCAGATGTGGTGTCACGTGCTTCTAATCCCAGCTACTTGAGAGGCTGAGGCAGGAGAATCGCTTGAACCCGGGAGGCAGAGGTTGCAGTGAGCTGAATCGCGCCACCGCACTCCAGCCTGGGCGACAGAGTGAGCCTCCCACTAAAACAAAACAAAACAAAACAAAAAAAATTATCTGTCAAAATTATCTATGGTATGGATAAAATGATGGAAAGGGTAGAAATGTGAGTTGGAGACAGAAAGAGGAAAGAGAGCTAAATTTCTCTTTCATAGTGGGAAATCAGTATGTAACACCTAAAACTGAAGAATCAAGAATTATCAATGCCAATATATTATTTAGAAAAAGAGTGGTTAGGGGAGAGAAGGAAGGAAAAAGAAAAATGGTGTTTAAATAACAAAATAGCCAAAAATTATTTAAAGAGTGGCCTCTGGGAAGAGGCAAATAGGGGTTGCAACAAAAAGTGGGAGACTGCTGTTTTTAGTAGCAAATCTGGAAGGATTTTTGAGTGAGTAGTTCTCACCATGGCAGCACAACAGAGCTAGTCTTAATAAATACTGTAGCTGAGACCCACCCCAAGTGAAGTGACCATAATCACACGAGGTGGGTGGGGCCCAGCTACAAGTGGTTCGAAAAGGGCTCTGAAGGTTTCTGATGCACAGAAATAGTTGAGAAATACAACTTTAAACTATATGCATGAGTTACTTCATAAACACTAACAAGTGGCCGGGCGCAGTGGCTCACGCCTGTAATCCCAGAACTTTGGGAGGCTGATGAGGGCAGATCACCTGAGGTCAGGAGTTCGAGACAAGCCTGACCAACATGGGGAAATCCCATCTCTACTAAAAATACAAAATTAACCAGGCATGGTGGCACGTGCCTGTAATCCCAGCTACTCGGGAGGCTGAGGCAGGAGAATCACTTGAACCCAGGAAGCGGAGGTTGCAGTGAGCCGAGATTCTAGCCTGGGTGACAGAGCGAAACTCCATCTCAAAAAAAAAAAAAATTAACGCGTAGTATTTAAATGAAGAAATGTACATGAAAACATCCATACCTATATAAAACATATATAGCAAAGTAAATACTCCAGAAATAATACATCAGTTACCCAGTTCTCTTTTTTCACTAAAAACTTGCAGGCCAGCACAGTGGCTCATGCCTGTAATCCCAGCACTTTGGGAGGCTAAGGTGGGTAGATCACGAGATCAGGAGTTCAAGACCAGCCTGACCAACATAGTGAAACCTTGTCTCTACTAAAAATACAAAAATTAGCAGGGTATGCTGGTGCTTGCCTGCAGTCCCAGCTACTTGGGAGGCTAAGGCAGGAGAATCGCTTGAACCCAGGAGGCAGAGGTTTCAGTGAGCCAAGATTGCGCCACTACACTCGAGCCTGGGCGACAGAGCAAGACTCTGTCTCAAAACAAACAAACAAACAAACAAACAAACAAACACAAAAAACTTCCAAAGTGGTAGCTTAAGACTTTACAATGCTTAATTTCATTTCATCTAATTAAGAGATATGGTGTTGCTCTCTCACTCAGGCTGGAGTGCAGTGGCGCAATCACAGCTCACTGCATCCTCGAACTCCTGGGCTCAAGAGATCCTCCCACCTCAGCTTCCTGAAGTAGCTGGGACTACAGGCTCACAAAACATTCCTGAAGTAGCTGGGACTACAGGCTCACAAAAACATGCCTGGCTAATTTTTAAATTTTAAAAATAGATTTGGGGTCTTGCTATCTTGCCCAGCTTTGTCTCAAATTGCTGGTTCAAGGGATCCTCTTGTCTTGGCCTCCCAAAGTGCTGGGATTACAGGTGTGAGCCACAGCGCCCAGCCTATAAATGTTTTTGTGGGAAAAATAAATATGAGACACCTTCATATGCTACTAAAGAGAACTACATGCTTACATTAAATGTAGTAAGTAATATTAATTTCTAAAAAGACTAAAATTGGTCTGTGCCATGGTCTGATTTGCCTACTGCATATGGGGTTCTTTTTTTTTTGAGACAGAATCTCACTCTGTCTCAAATACTGCAATGGTGCGATCTCGGCTCACTGAAACCCCCATCTCCTGGGTTCAAGTGATTTTCCTGCCTCAGCCTCCCAAGTAGCTGGGACTACAGGCACGCGCCACCCCGTCCGGCTAATTTTTAAATTTCCAGTAAAGACGGGATTTCACCATGTTGGCCAGGCTGGTTTTGAACTCCTGACCCCAAGTGATCTGCCTGCCTCAGCCTTCCAAAGTGCTGGCGTTACAGGCGGAAGCCACTGCGCACCCAGCCTTTTTCATTTCTGAAGATTGGTATGTTCTGGACCATTTATTTCTTTAGAGGAGTGACACTGCCAGTGCCATCAAAAGCAAATAACAACAAAAGAAAACTTGCTATTATTCCACAGCTGTCCTGTGCATCACAATATTAAAATCTAAAATTAAGCCATGATGCATTAATTGAGTAAATACATTTCCAATTATACACAATGGTATCTTTAAAGTCGGCATCCAACATTCATCCTAAATCTAAATAGTCCTCTGGAAATAGCAGGCACATACAATGAATGGTATTCCTGAGAAGTGGTATCCAAGAATGCCCAATTAAGTTGGGAGAAACTAATGGATTGCTAAAGTACTCTCGATGATGCTAGATCATGTTAAACAATACACTGGACCCAGTGCAAAAACACATTCTGTCACACCACCAAACTGCTGCAACAGATTCATTTTTATTGACAAAGACAGAGTACTTCTTTTGAATTCTGTGAAGACACAAAATGCCTGGACTCCTCTGGCTTTATAAGTTTAATTAGGGTAGCCAATAAATCTTTTCATTCAGCAGCCTCCCACATTCTTCCATTTCCCACAAAAACAAAACACACATACAATTTAAGAAAGTACACTGCTGGCCAGGCACAGTGGAACACACTTGTAATCCCAACACTTTGGGAGACTGAGGCGGGTGGATCACCTGAGGTCAGGAGTTCGAGACCAGCCTGACCAACATGGAGAAACCCTGTCTCTACTGAAAATACAAAAAATTAGCCAGGCATAGTGGTGCAAGCCCGTAATCCCAATTACTTGGAAGGCTGAGGCAGAAGAATCACTTGAACCTGGGAGGCGGAGGTTACAGTGAGCTGAGATCACTCCATTGTACTCCAGCCTGGGAAACAAGAGCGAAACTCTGTTGAGGGGAGGGGAGGGGAGGGGAAGCTGCTAACTTTCCTAAAAATCGAAAGTTGTAATACTAAACAAAATTAGTAGGAGGACAAATGCTGCTGAAAAATGTAGGGTACATTGGAAGCTCTTGGAATAAAGAGTTTAAGTAAAACTAAACATGAAAACTAAATGGAAAACGTATACTCAGCGTCAGCTCTCTTGGCTACCAGACATTTCCACTGGTCTCCTGATAGAAACATATCAGGAGTTTGCTTCTTTATTTATTTACTTTTGTTTTTTTGAGACGGAGTCTTGCTGTTGACCAGGCTGGAGTGCAGTGGCACAATCTTGGCTCACTGCAAGCTCCGCTTCCCGGGTTCATGCCATTCTCCTGCCTCAGCCCCCCGAGTAGCTGGGACTACAGGTGCCCACCACCACGCCTGGCTAATTTTTTGTATTTTCAGTAGAGACGGGGTTTCACCATGTTAGCCAGGATGGTCTCGATCTCCTGACCTTGTGATCCGCCCACCTCGGTCTCCCAACGTACTGGGATTATAGGCATGAGCCACCATGCCCGGCCAGGAGTTTGCTTCTCCCTCTAACTGCAGTATGAACACCCACAGCAGAAACAGTTTGAGGTGGCAGATCTGTGCACCCAGATTTCTGAATACATTTTTCACTAATGAAACATTTTGACCAGATACAAAGGACCTAAAGACTGTGTTTTCCTTTTCCTGCAAATTACTATAGTTTGAATTACAATATCCACCTTTAACGTGTTTCACTGCTGGTATTTTTTTTTTTTTTTTTTTTAGACAGAGTTTTGTTCTTGTTGCCTAGGCTGGAGAGCAATGGTACGATTTCGGCTCACCACAACCTCCGCCTCCCAGGTTCAAGTGAGTCTCCTGCCTCAGCCTGCCAAGTAGCTGGGATTACAGGCATGAACCACCATGCCCGGCTAATTTTATATTTTTAGTAGAGATGGGGGTTTCTCCATGTTGGTAAAGCTGGTCTCAAACTCCCGACCTCAGGTGATCTGCCCGCCTTGGCCTCCCACAGTGTTGGGATTACAGGCGTGAGCTACTGCACCCGGCCGACCGCTGGCATTCTTTATAGAATCACTGAAAATCATCATTTCAATAGTGAAATATAAAACGAAGGATGTTCAAGTTAGATCCCTGTCACTTATTTCAGCATTCAGGACCATCTTTTTTTTGTGATTGTCACAAATTTTCAAAAAATTAAGTGCATGTAAAACAATATGTTAATATTCAAAGACTAAAAGTATGGGCTACAAGTTTCACTTAAACTACAGCAGCTCAGCATGAGAAGGGGAAACGTTTGAACACTAGAGAAATTCACCCTTATACCTCTACCTCTATAAAAGAAAAATTATTCTGGGTTATATAACAAAAATAAACCTCCCACCAGAGATCTTGGGAATCTTGAATTTTTTTTTCCTGCAGAAGGATTTATTATTTTCCACTGAGTGTCCATTCATGCGTTTTCTTCTTGTTTCTATTCATAGCACCAGATCCTGACTAGCATGCACAACCTCAAAAGAAAAGAAACACTAAATACAAACTGTGTAAAATTAAATAAAATAAAGCAAAATAAAAAGGCACACATTAAGAGTGGGTACCCTTGGGTTGGTGCCACAATGTCTACCCTGTGCTATAGCTCTCATGGAACTCACCTTGTATGCAACACTATTAGATGAATCCACAATGATGAACAGGGGCTTCCTGGTGAAAGGATAGAGATCTCCGGGATGAAGGCTGGGAAAATAACAACAATGAAGAACTGTTAAACTGTGTCAGCCACGTCTCAGAAATCTTATTCTTCAGTTTGGTCTGCTTATATCTCCTTTGCATCATAGCACTGAGAGAAAAACAAAGACTAGTTAAGCAAAGGGAAAACAAAAGTATATATTTACTAGGATAGCCAAGATAGTTTTATCTGAAAAAAAAAAGTTCAGAGACAATCGTTATTTAAGAATATCCAAGCTAAAGAGAAGCCTGCGTATTTAAAAATGACGAAACACAGCATGAAAACCTCAGAAGTTGGCACACAGGTACCTGTTTCATATTTAAAAGTTCCTTTTGAGAACATCTGGAAAAAAGATGTAATAACAAAACCTGATTTGTATTTCAATGAGTCCTCAAAATCTCTATTTTAAAGATTTTTAATATTTACAGCTACATCTTAACACTGCAGGTAGTAAGCAGGAAAACCTTTTTACTATCACTTTTTTTTTTTAAAGACACCGTCTTGCTCTGTAGCCCAGGCAGCAGTACAGTGGTATGGTGCAATCTCAGCTCACTGCAACCTCCATATCCCAGGCTCAGGTGATCCTCCCACCTCAGCCTCCTGAGTAGCTGGGACTGCAGGCATGCACCAACACACCCAGCAAATTTTTCTATTTTTAGTAGAGATGGGGTTTCTCCATGTTGCCCAGGTTGGTCTCAAACTCCTGAGCTCAAGCAATCTGCCCACGTCAGTTTCCCAAAGTGCTAGGATTATGGGCATGAGTCACTGCGCCCAGCTACTTTTTACCATATGTTTCCTCTGAACATTTGCATCAAGGGCTTGTTAAACATGCGGGGGCTTGTTAAACATGCAGTTTCACTGGCCCACAGAAGAGCTATTGAACCCAAAGGCTGAAGTCCAGTAACATGCATGTGAGAGCCAATGAGCAAGGTCAGAATTTTGGTGTGCGTGTTCTCTTTCCAATGACTGAGTACACGATGTGCGTATGTGGATAGATACTAAAGTAAGTGTAAATTTATAAATGTTTCACTGAGCAATATCATCAAACGTCACTATATTTCAAATAAAAGTTTTTCTTTTATTGACAAAAATTGTATATATTGAAGGTATACAATGTGATGACTTGTTAACATATACATGTATAGTGATTACCATGATCAAATTAATCAACACTTCCATTCCCATAGTTACCGTTTTTGTGTGTGTGGGCGGCAGGAGGCAGGGGAGTGGGCAGAGGGAATACATAAGCTTTGCCCTTTCAGAAAATTTCCAGTGAACAACAATTTTTGTTATTGTTGTTGTTGTTGTTTGAGATGAGGTCTCACTTTGTCACTAAGGCTAGAGTGCAGTGGCAAGATCATAGCTCACTGCAGCCTCGATCTCCCAGGCTCCAGTGTTACTCCTGCCTCAGTCTCCCAAGTAGCTGGGACCATGGGCATGCACCTCAATGCCTGACTCGTTTTTTAAATTTTTAGTAGAGACAAGATCCTGTTATGTTGCCAAGGCTGGTCTTGAATACCTGAACTCAAGCAATCTTCCCATCTCAGCCTCCCAAAGTGCTGGGATTACAGGAATGAGCCACCACACTTGGTCCAACAACACAGTATTTTAATTTATTATTTATTGATTTATTTATTTTGAGATGGAGTCTTGCTCGGTCGCACAGACTGGAGTGCAGTGGCGTAATCTCGGCTCACCACAACCTCCGCCTCCCAGGTTTAGGCAATTCTCCTGCCTCAGCCTCCCAACTAGGTGGGATTACAGGTACGTCCCACCACACCCAGCTAATTTTTTGTATTTTTAGTAGAGACAGGATTTCACCATTTTGCCAGGCTGGTCTCAAACTCCTGACCTCAGGTGATCTGCCCACCATGGCCTCCCAAAGTGCTGGGATTACAGGCCTGAGCCACCGCACGCAGCCAATATAGTATTTTTAATTATCATCACCATGCTGTACTTTAAATGTTGTTTAATCTTACAACTCAAGAGGTTGCACACTTTAACCAACATCTCCCTATTTTCTCCAACCCTTACCTCCTCACAACTACCGTTGCACTCTGCTTCTGAGTGCAGCTCTTTTAGCTCCCACATGTAAGTGATCATGTAGTACAGGTTCAGTGTTCCTAATCTGAAAATCCAAAATGAAGAATGCTACAAAATTCAAAAGGTTTTGAGAACCAACATGATGCCACAAGTAGAAAATTCCACACCTGACCTCACATGATGGATCATAGTCATGCAGGTGCACAATACACAGTTTATCCAGGATCTCAAAGGGAAAAATAAAATTACTTTCAGGCAATGTGCAAGAGGTGTATATGAAACAGAAATGAATTTTATGGGTCCCATCCCTAAGGCACCTTACTATCTATATGCAAATATTCCAAAATCTGGAAAAATCCAAAACCCGAAACACTTCTGGTCCCACACATTTCAGATAAAGGATATTCAATATGTATTAGAAACAAAGTTTTAGACCAGTCCTGTTTTCTTTATAAGCAGATTGTTCTCAGCTAGAGAAATTCTAGAGCAAATAATGGCCCAAGCAACAAAGTTGTTATGCTTAGAAAAAGAATGAACTCCAGGCACAGTGGCTCATGCCTATATTGCCAGCACTTTGGGAGGCCGAAGAAGGCGTATCACTTGAGGTCAGGAGTTCAAGACCAGCCTGGCCAACATGGTGACACCCCATCTCTACCAAAAATACAAAAACTAGCCAAGCATGGTGGCAAGTGCCTGTTATCTCAGCTACTCGGGAGGCTGAGGCAGGAGAATCACTTGAACCTGGAAGGTAGAGGTTGCAGTGACTCAGGATAGTGCCACTGTACTCCAGCCTGGGTGGCAGAGTGAAACTCTGTCTCAAAAAAAAAAAAAAAGGAAAAAGAAAGAACTTTTGTAGATGAAATTCTATTTGTTTTTGTACTTTTTGCATTTTTTAAAAAATAATTTTTTAAGTTTTTGTAGAGACAGAGTCTCACTATGTTGCATGGTCTCAAACTCCTGGGTTCAAGTGATTCTTCTACCTCAGCCTCCTAAGATGTTGGGATCACAGGCGTGAGCCACTGCTCCTGGCCTGAAGTTCTATTTGTAATCACGTAACAACATTCATTTGTGCTATATTAAACCAACAAAATCTTACATTAAAAAATTCAGGCCTGGGCCGGGCACTGTGGCTGACACCTATAAGACCAGCACTTCAGGAGGCTGAGGCAGGCGGATCACGAGGTCAGGAGACTGAGACCATTCTGACTAACATGGTGAAATCCCGTCTATACTAAAATTACAAAAAAATTAGCCGGGCGTGCTGGCAGGCACCTGTAGTCCCAGCTACTCTGGAGGCTGAGGCAGGAGAATGGAGAGAACACGGGAGGCGGAGCTTGCAGTGAGCCAAGATGGAGCCACTGCACTCCAGCCTGGTCAACAGAGCAAGACTCCGTCTCAAAGAAGAAAAAAAAAAAATTCAGGCCCAGCATGGTGGCTCTGGCCTGTAATCCCAGCACTTTGGGAGGCTGAGAATAAGGTCAGGAGTTCGACACCAGATGGGCCAACATGGTGAAATCTCATCTCTATGAAAAATTAAAAAATTAGCCAGGTGTGGTGGTGGCCACCTGTAATCCCAGCTACTTGTGAGGCTGAGGCAGGAGAATGGCTTGATTCTGGGAGATGGAGGTTCCAGTGAGCCAAGATCGTGCCACTGCACTCTAGCCTGGGCGACAGAGCAAGACTCCATCTCAAAAAAAAAAAAAAAAAAAAAAAAAAATTCAGTACTAGAGGTTGGGAAGGGTAGAGGAAGGGAGGGACAGGGAAGAGATTTGTTAAAGAATAAAAAATTACAGCTAGATAGAAGGATTATGTTCTAGAGTTCTACACCACTGTAGCATGACTATAGCTAATAACGTTATATAGTTTTTATTTTCTTTTGTTTTTTTGGCATGGAGTCTCACTCTGTCACTCAGACTGGAGCACAATCTCAGCTCACTGCAGCCTCGATCTAATGCATTCAAGTGATTCTCCTGCCTCGGCCTCCTGAGTAGGTAGGACCACAGGCGCAAGCCACCACACCTGGCTGATTTTCGTAATTTTAGTATAGACAGGATTTCATGTTGGCCCGGCTGGTCTCAAACCCCTGACCTCAAGTGATCCACCCATCTCAGCCTCCCAAAGTGTTGGGATTACAGGCGTGAGCCACCGCTACCAGCCTATATTATAGTTTTAAATAGCTAGAACAAAGATATTAAATGTTTCCAACACAAAGAATGGATGTTTGAGATGATGAGTATGCTAATTACTCTGATCTGATCATGATACATTGTAACTACAGAAACATGATTATGTACCCTAGGAATATTTACAATGATTATTTTTCAATTAAAAAAATAAAATTTTAAAAAATGTGGCAGGGTGTGGTGGTTCACGCATATAATCCCAGCACTTTGGGAGGCCGAGGCGGGTGGATCACAAGGTCAGGAGTTCAAGACCAGTCTGATTAACATGGTGAAAAATATAAAAATTAGCTGGGTGTGGTGGCCGACACCTGTAATCCCAGCTACTCAGGAGGCTGAGGCAGGAGAATCGCTTGACCCCGGGTGGCAGAGGTTGCAGTGAGCCAAGATCCTGCCACTGCACTCCAGCCTGGGTGACAGAACAAGATTCCGTCTCAAAAAAAGAAAAAAAAAAAAAAGTTTGGGCCAAACACAGTGGCTCACACTTGTAATCCTAGTACTTTGGGAGGCTTAAGTGGGAGGATCACTTAAGGCTAGGAAATCAAAACTGACCTGCGTGACAGAGCGAGACTGTCTCTAAAGAAAAAAATTTGTTTAAAAGTTCGTATTGGGCCGGGCGCGGTGGCTCAGCCTGTAATCCCAGCACTTTGGGAGGCCGAAGTGGGCGGATCACGAGGTCAGGAGATCGAGACCATCCTGGCTAACACAGTGAAACCCCATCTCTACTAAAAATACAAGAAATTAGCTGGGCGTGGTGGCGGGCGCCTATAGTCCCAGCTACTGAGGAGGCTGAGGCAGGAGAATGGCGTGAACCCTGGAGGCAGAGCTGGCAGTGAGCCGAGATCGCGCCACTGCACTCCAGCCTGGGCGACAGAGTGAGACTCTGTCTCAAAAAAAAAAAAAAAAAAAAGTTCGTATTGATTTTACACGTATCATGTCCTGACATATTTATTTATGTATATATATACTAGTCTCCAACTAGAATGCAATTTTGTTCACTGACATATCCCTAGTGACTAAACAGTGTGTAACATACAACAGAGACTCAATAAAATATTTATTCAGTGAATATCAACCAAAAGTTCTAATTTCCTAGGATAGACGGAGCCTGAATTATTGCTGGAATCCAAATAAGTGTTTCTGGTCTGTCCCAAAATATTAGTCTAAGGAAATCATTCTAGTACTAGAAAAAACTCCCCATTTTACTTAATATTTTTATACTTATAGACAGAGGTATGATTTTTATAAGAGGAGACACCAGAATACATACCAGTGCATTTCCTTGTGGGACTGATTTCGTTTGTGGATAGCATCTCCATTAATAATATCCCGGTTACTATTAGTAAGTACACCTCCAAAATCATAAGGACCTATAAAAACAAAGGGAAGAATCCTAGACTTCAGTTGAAGACTAACACTGACCTGATGTTCAAATACAAAGGTACCGTGTGAATCTCTCATTGATTCAAGGGAAGACAATTACACAACATTTAAATTCTTTTAAAATTTAACATTTTAATTTAATGGAGTATTTAAATGACTTCAGTATGTTGTCAGTTTCAACATTTTCAAAAACATTTGATTATTCAGCAGTTCTTCAAACAATATAATGAGAAACAAAACAAGAATCTATGGCATCATTATTCTAAGTAATAAAAGGAATGGAGATCTGGGATGTTCAAAATGACCTTTACATTTCAAGCAAACTTAAAATCTCAGGTTTAACACTATTATTTTAAAAGGAAGTTGGTTGGACATGGTTGCTCATGCCTGTAATCCCAGCACTCTGGGAGGCTGAGGCAGGAGGACTGCATGAGGCCAGGAGTTCCAGACCAGCCTGGGCAATATAGTGAGACCCTGTCTCTACGAAAAAATTTTTCAAATTAGCTGAACATGGTGGTAGGTGCCCGTATTCCCAGCTACTCAGGAGGCTGAGGCAGAAGGATCACTTGAGCCAGGGAGTTTGAGGCTGCAGTGAGCTATGATCACACCACTGCACTCCAGCCTAGATGACAGAGTGAGACCCTGTCTCAGAAAAAAAAAAGGAAGTTGCAGAATAAAATAATCTCTTTTTTTAAAGAATGAAATCTTAATCTCATAAGTAAATACAATTTTAAATGAGCCACTAACTGTAAAATTTAGGAAAATATTTGAATAGAATTTGAAAATTCTCATTCACAAAAACTTCACCTTTAAGAATGTATTGCCAGATTTCAGCATGCAAAAAATCCATTATTATCACTATCATATCAAGCACTTTAGTTATGGTTCTGAGGTTAGCCTTTTCCCACTAAATTCATACGAATTAGCTAAACTCCTGTCTAAATGGAACAGCAACTGTGGGATGTTCAGATAATCTCTCTCAAAGGACCTATCAAAGTACGATAACCTATCATACTTTGAAAAAAGCAAAAAAGTCAATATGTTAAGCAGAGACCCAGAAAATTGATTTAACAGTATATGACATAAAGATAATTATAAATAAAAGTACTATCACAAAAAACTAGTTTTTTACGTTACTTTTAATGTTGTATTATATTTCATTTCTTAAAAAAATCACTGCAATGAAAAGACTAAAGAGGTTTGTTTTGTTTTCATTTTAACATTTTAAGAGAATCTGTAGGTCATGCAAGGAAGATGGCAAGGACATGCATTTTATAAAGGAATGCAAATTTCAACAAACAAATGAAGAGGAAAATGTTAAGGATGTTAAGATTTTTATTTATTTATTTTTTTGCCCAGGCAAAGATTTAATTATCTTATTTACATCCAAGTTACTTATCTATTCTGACCAATTTCTGGACTCATATGTTCTGGACAGTTTTAAGTTTTTATTCTGAAACAGCATCCCGATATTCTACAGATTGAATTCATAAAACAAAATCAAGGACAGAAAACAAAATCATGACAAGGGCTTGAACTTTCACAGTTACAAAAGTACACTGATTTCTACAAAGACTTTCGGCCATCATGTAGCCATTGACCGGATTCCCCAATATACTGAAAGCTCAGAAAAATTCAAAGATGTGAAATACATCATTAGGCTTGGTTATTCCATCATCCTTTTCAACTTTGAAACATCAAACTCCTTATGTATATCTAAATGGATTTACATATTATGCTTTTGATAAATTTGATAGTGAAGCATGCATTTAATATATGAATTTTCTGATGATTTATGGGCTTTGACATATAACATTTCAGAAAATACGACAGACTGGGGTATCTACAAAATTGCCAATCAACATATAGACCAGGTTTCAAATTTGGAAGTCTGTCTGGAAAGCCTGAGATGGTCTGTGGGCTATGGGCCATCGTCTTGTAGAAAATAAAGAGAATTCAAGCCCTGCTCACAACAGGGAGCATTCCTTTATTGTACCTTCACTATCAGAACGACCTGTGGGGAAAACGCCAGTGGCCGACAGGTAAATCAGAAGCACACTATTGGCAGGCAGCTCCTGAAATTAAAGAAAATCACATACACAAAACAACAAACAGGGATAAACAACACGGTTTTATTTAAAGTTCATGACATTTTAAAGTTCTGGAATAAATAAGAATGCACTGTTGTCTTTTCCAAGTGAAGAAATGCTCTTCTTGGTTCTGACTTTATATACAAAGCAGAGATTCATTATTAATCTATAACTATTGTCAAAAGTTGTGAAGACATTCTCTGCTTCAAAAACCCCATGATTTAGAGAATATTCTCTGAAAACTTGAAAGGAGAAGTAAAGATCCTGACTATATGGCTAAAAGCCAAAGTCCCTTCTGTGGCTTTCTCTATGTAGACTTTGGGAAGAATTCTCCTATTTCTCATAATTCTTTCAGATGATCTAAATGTTTCGTAGAGCTCTTTGAGTATATAAGAAGCCTAGGCACTCTGCTTTTATTTTTCAGTTCTGCATTTTTTTTTTTTTGAGACAGAATTTTGCTCTTGTTGCCCAGGCTGGAGTGCGATGGCATAATCTTGGCTCACCACAGCCTCCGCCTCTGGGGTTCAAGCGATTCTCCTGCCTCAGCCCCCCAAGTAGCTGGGATTACAGGCATGTGCCACCACGCCCAGCTAATTTTGTATTTTTTTAGTAGAGACGGGGTTTCTCCATGTTGGTCAGGCTGTTCTTGAACTCCTGACCTCAGGTGATCCACCCGGCTTGGCCTCCCAAAGTGCTGGGATTACAGGCATGAGCCACCACGCCTGGCCAGTTCTGCACTGTTACACCTAAAATCGTTGAGTAATAAAAAACTGGAGGAAGGAGAACCACTATTATCATTAATTAATGATGGGAATAATCACAACATCATAAGCAATTTTCATTCCAAAACAGCTATTTCACAGCTTACCAGAAGTTAAAAAAAAAAAAAAAAAAAAGAAAGGAACAAAACAAAACAAAAATATCTATTATCAGGATCATTATTCTAAAGGCAGTTTTTCATTTTTATATTTTACCTAAACTCTTAAATATTTTTTCAAGAGTGACTCTTAGATTCTATTTAGGGCACACTTTCACCTTATAGTAAAAAGTACTGGATCACACATACCTTAAAAGATGCTGCTAAGAAAGTATATAGTTGGCTGAAGGTCGGTTTATAGAGAAGATACTTGTGGGGATTTTCTCGTCTAGTAGGCTTGTCAGCTGATTCCTATATGTACACACAGAAAACATTATACATATAAGCTGCATTTGACAAATGAATTATCAATGCCTATTTTCACTACCCCTTATCAAGTAAGTCTTATTTTCACTCAGTCTTACTATGATTATGCTTATCTATTTCTCCATGTCTCATCAAGTTAATTCTTTATTCAATAAGTTTGTAGTATCTGTTGAATAATCAGCGTTCTATCAGGAGAGAAGCAGCCAGAGGGTTACCAAACTTGCAAATGTAAAGAAGAAATTACCTGCATTCCTGGTTTATTCATCTGGGAAGCTAAATTCATTGGCTCCCTTTCCAGAGCTTGTAACATCCGGAACATGTCAACAGTTAGTTCACTGAACTTAACCTGCAAGAAAAAAAACAAAACACAACCTAGCCTTAATGCAACACGCAGACTTTGAAGACTTTTATCACATTACTAATTGTGACTTTCACATGTACTTCAGGGCTTTGGGTACCTTTTTCTCTAATATTTCATTATGGAAATTTTCAAGCGATGGGAAGATTGGAAGAATTCTACAGTGACATCCATATGTTCATCATCTAGATCCTATAATAAGCATTTTTTTATATTTGCTTTATCACACACCTCTCCAGCCATATACATGTCTACTGATTAATAAACTTCCTCAGGTTTTGTTTTTTTAAGTAGTTACAGAAACACAGGGGGCAAAGCATGGTGGCTCACGTCTGTAATCCCAGAACTTTGGGAGGCTGAGGCAGGTGGATCGCCTGAGGTCAGGAGTTCAAGACCAGCCTGGCCAACATGGTGAAACCCCATCTCTACTAAAAATACAAAAATTAGCCACGCGTGGTGGTGGATGCCTGTAATCCCAGCTACACAGGAGGCTGAGGCAGGAGAATCACTTGAACCCGAAAGGCGAGGTTGCAGTGAGCCGAGATCGTGCCATTGTATCCCAGCCTGAGTGAAACCCCTGTCTCAAAAACAAAAACAAAAACAAAAACAAAACAAAACAAAAAAGCAGCAGCACAGAGACTATATTAGGTTCTACAAACATGTTAACTTCCAAAGACTGGTGGATGAATTCACATGTGTAGTAGTGTGCTATGTGAGGGGCAAGTTTTTCAGTAACACCACAAGGATCTCCAGCCCCAATTTTTTTTTTTTTTTTTTTTGAGATAGTCTTGCTCTGTTGCCCTGGCTGGAGTGCAGTGGCATGATCTCAGCTTACTGCAACATCTGTCTCCCGTGTTTAAGCAATTCTCCTGCCTCAGCCTCTGGAGTAGCTGGGATTACAGGCATGTGCCACAACGCCTGGTTAATTTTTGTATTTTTAGTAGAGATGGGGTTTCACCATGTTGGCCAGGCTGGTCTCGAACTCCTGACCTCAAGTCATCTGCCCACCTCGGCCTCCCAAAGTGCTGGGAATACAGGCATAAGCCACGATGCCTGACCTTCCAGCCCAAATTCTATACACAGAAGTTTGATAGTAATCCTTGCTACATGAAGGAAAAAAGAGCTAACTTTTGATGAACTAGCTATGCTGAAATACAACTGTGATCCTTTTTTTTTTTTGGAGACGGAGTTTCGCGCTTGTCGCCCAGGCTGGAGTGCAATGGCGCAATCTCGGCTCACTGTAACCTCCTCCTCCCAGGTTCAAACGATTCTCCTGCCTCAGCCTCCAGAGTAGCTAGGATTACAGGCATGCGCCACCACACCTAGCTAATTTTGTATTTTTAGTA
Organism: Theropithecus gelada; assembly: GCF_003255815.1. NCBI lineage: Eukaryota > Metazoa > Chordata > Mammalia > Primates > Cercopithecidae > Theropithecus > Theropithecus gelada. The sequence continues at coordinate 14,109,523 of NC_037683.1, read as the reverse complement.
GAGACGGGGTTTCTCCATGTTGGTCAGGCTGATCTTGAACTCCCAACCTCAGATGATCCGCCCACCTTGGCCTCCCAAAGTTCTGGGATTACAGGCGTGAGCCACCGCACCCAGCCTATGATCCATATTTTATAGTAATTTCTTCCATACGTTTTGGCCCTACACAATATTTAAGTCTGTATCCTTTTCCAATTTCAGTAATACTTATACAGAACTTCAGGAACATACATGGTAATAAAACAGATGAGAATTTTATAAAGTACCTGTTTCTATCAAATAAAAAAAGAGGAATTATTTGGTTAAGATAAGATGAGAACAAGTTTATGAAGATTACTAACTACCCTTTCAAACATTTAATTCATTTAATATACACGTGTGTGTGTGTGTGTGTGTGTATGTGAGTTTCACACTGTCGCTCAGGCTGGAGTGCAATGGCATAACCTCGGCTCACTGCAACCTCCGCCTCCCAGGTTCTAGTGATTCTTCTGTCTCAGCCTCCTGAGTAGCTGGGATTACAGGCATGTGCCACTACGCCCGGCTAATTTTGTATTTTTAGTAGAGATGGCGTTTCACCATGTTGGTCAGGCTGGTCTCGAACTCCTGACCTGACCTCAGATGACCCACCAGCCTCAGCTTCCCAAAGTGCTGGGATTACAGGCATGAGCCACCGCACCCAGCCAAGAGGCAGGGATTAAAGAAGGGGAAGAAGTTTAAGGAGATAAGTGGGTACTAATACCTTGTTTTCCTACAGTAAGGGTAGCATCTGGCTAAGAACTGGTTGGCTGGTTGGAAGATGGCCCCTCCCACACATACACCTATGCCCAAATAAAACTGGATGCACAAAAAGATATGGCCTCAGAGAACACTAGAAACAAATCTGCTCCAGAGACATAAACATGAAGGAAACTCTACCTTAGCTTTTGTTCTGAGAAGAGATCAATAAAAGTCTCCCCCAATAATTCATGGCCATATGCTGATTCTCATGTGGCCTGGGAATCTGAATTAACATTATTTGCATGGCTGAAAAATCTATAAGGTTTTTTACTTAAAGAGAACAAAAACTGATAATGCCCCCAAGTTTTGAGAGAAAAAGCAATGCATATCTTCATTGGAAGAAGGCATCCTCAATTCAGGTCTTAAAGAATTCTAGCTGATAGAATTACATCAAAGACGACTCACAAACAAAAATCGTAAAACGCATGAAGAAAAAAGGCACCCCTGATTCAGTAAACAGAAACAGGATGATACAAACATCATACATAACATGCAAAAGTCTAGGTGTGGCAGCTCACACCTGTAATCCCAGTACTTTGGAAGGCCGAGGTGGGAGGATCATTTGAGGCCAGGAGCTTGAGACCAGCCAAGAGGCAGGGATTAAAGAAGGGGCAACACAATGAGATATGCACCCCCGACCCCCTGTCTCTTAAAAAAAAAGTTTGTTTCATATGCTTAAATAGAAGATGCAATTAAAATAATGATTAAACCAATCAAAGGAATATGTAGAAAATAACCTAATACATTCATTCATTCATTTGAGATGGAGTCTCACTCTGTTGCCCAGGCTGGAGTGCAGTGGTGCAATCTTGGCTCACTGCAACCTCTGCCTCCTGGGTTCAAGCGATTCTTCTGTCTCAGTCTCCCTAGTAGCCGGGACTACAGGCGTGCGCCACCATGCCCAGCTAAATTTTGTATTTTCGGTAGAGATGGGGTTTTGCCATATTGGTCAGGCTGGTCTTGAACTCCTGACCTCGTGATCCACCCACCTCAGCCTCCCAAAGTGCTGGGATTATAGGCGTTAGCCACCACACCCAGCCTATACTTTTAAAAATAAGAAATACAATAAATGAAATGTAAAAACAGGCCAGGCGTGCTGGCTAGGGCCTGTAATCCCAGCACTTTGGGAGATCGAGGTGGGTGAATCACCTGAGGTCAGGAGTATCGAGACCAGCCTGGCTAACAAGGAGAAACCCCATCTCTACCAACAAATACAAAAATTAGCTGGGTGTGTAGGGTGCGCCTGTAGTCCTGGCTACTGGTGTGGTTGTGGTGGGAGAATCAATTGAACCAGGGAGACAGAAGTTGCAGTGAGCCAAGATCATGCCACTGCATCCCAGCCTGGGCAACAGAGCAAGAACCTGTCTCAAAAAAAAAAAAAAAGAAAAGAAAAGAAAGAAAGATAATGCTGGGGGATTTAATTATAAGTAGTATGCAAGCAAATTATCAGATATATAATAACTATATATATTAATATGATAATTTTAAAAGTGAGAAACAAGCAATAGAATAGACCAACACAGTTATAGTTAGTATAACTAGAGAGTGTAGTTAGCAGAAAAGGACTTAACATACTAAGTGTGATCAACAAAATAGACATGGTAGAACAGAAATGAAGAAATAGGGAATTCTGCCAGAGAATTAAAATCTACTAAAAAATAAAAAAGGGCCAGGTGCAGTGGTTCAAGCCTATAATCCCAACATTTGAGAGGCCAGGGCAGGAGGATTGCTTGAGACCAGTTTGAGACCAGTCTTAGCAACACAGCAACACACCATCTCTATAAAACAAACATTTTTGGAAGGCTGAGGCGGAAAGATCACTTCAGCCTGGGAGTTCAAGGCTACAGTGAGCCCTGACGGTGCCACTGTACTCCCACCTGCATGACAGAGCCAGATACTGTCTCTAAAAAGAAAAAAAAAATTTTTTAAGACAGGGTTGGCCAGGCGTGGTGGCTCAAGCCTGTAATCTCAGCACTTTGGGAGGCTGAGACGGGCAGATCACGAGGTCAGGAGATCGAGACCATCCTGGCTAATACAGTGAAACCCCATCTCTACTAAAAAATACAAAAAACTAGCCAGGTGACAAGGCGGGCGCCTGTAGTCCCAGCTACTTGGGAGGCTGAGGCAGGAGAATGGCGTAAACCCAGCAGGTGGAGCTTGCAGTGAGCTGAGATCCGGCCACTGCACTCCAGCCTGGGCGGCAGAGCAAGACTCCATCTCGAAAAAAAAAAAAAAAAAAAAAAGACAGGGTCTGCTTCTGTCACCCAGACTGAGGTGTGTGGCACAATCATGGCTCACTGCAGCCTTGACCTCCTAGGCCCAAGTGATTCTGCCATCTCAGTCTCCCAGAGTTGGGACTAGAGGCACACGCCCAACACCCAACTAAGGTTTATTTTTTAGGTTTTTCTTTTTGAGATAGACTCTCACTCTGTCACCCAGGCTGGAGCACAGTGGCATGAATTTGTCTCACTGCAATCTCTGCCTCCAGGGTTCAAGCGATCCTCCTGCCTCAGTCTCCCAACTAGCTGGGATCACAAGCATGAGTCATCACTCATTAATTAGCCTGGCCAATTTTTGTATTTTTAGTAGAGATGGGGTTTCACCATGTTGGTCAGGCTGGTCTCGAACTCCTAACCTCAAGTGATCCACCCGCCTCGTCTCCTAAAGTAATGGGATTACAGGCATGAGCCACTGCCTGGCCTGATATTTGTATTTTTTGTAGAAATGGGGTTTCATCACGCAGCCCAGGCTATGGAAAAAAAAATTAATCTATAAAGCAACAATCAAATGGAAAAATCCAGAACTAAGACAATATGTGAAATATGAAATTAATATAAGGTTAAATAGCAGATTAAACATGTCAGAAGACAAGGTTAGTGAAATGAAAAAGAAGTCAACAGAAAACAGCCTAACTAAAATCTAGAGAGGAAAAAATGATGAAAAATACAGAAAAGAATATAACAGACACATATAGCACTGTGAAACGGTCTACCAACATGTAACTGAGTCCTAGAAGTGGAGGAGAGAAAGAATAGAAGGGAAACAATATTCAGAGACATAATAACCATATTTCAAAACAGATGAAAGACAAACCCATAGATTCAAGAAACTCTGTGAACCTCAAGCAGGATAAATAAAGAAAACTGCACCTGAATATAGCACAGTAAAACTGCAAAGAATCAAAGAAAGTGAGAATATCTTAAAAACACACAGAGGAATGAAACATTTCCTTTAGTGGAATATAATATGTAACCAATAAATCTAACAGACAATTTGTCAACAGAAACGAGAGAAAAAGATAAAGAAATTAAATCTTCAAAGTACTGAAAAAAAAAATTATCAAACTCAAGTTGGAGATGTGCAATATACTGTCGGTAAGAGTTAAAAAAGAAATTAGAAAATACATTCAACTGAAAGAAAATAAAAAATGTAAAATATTATAGAAGGAGCAGGATTGGAAAAAAATACGAAATATCAAAATACGTAGAATAAAATTCAAGTAATGCTGAAAGAGAATTTTACAGCTTTGGATTTTTATTTTATTTATTTATTTAGAGATGGAGTCTTCTTCTGTTGCCCAGGCTGCAGTGCAGTGGCGTAATCTTGGCTCACTGTGACCTCTGCCGCCCAGGTCCAAGCAATTCTCCTGCCTCAGCCTCCCAAGTAGCTGGAATTATAGGTGCATGCCACCATGCCCGACTAATATTTGTATTTTTAGTAGAGATGAGATTTTGCCATGTTGGCCAGGCTGGTCTAGAACTCCTGACCCTCAGGCGATCCGCCCCCCTTTGCCTCCCAAAGTGCATGAGCCACCATGCGCAAAGGCATGAGTCACCACACCCAGCCCAGGATTTTTATATTAGAAGAGGAAAAAGGGCATAGTGGCTCACACCTATAATCCCGACACTTTGGGAGGCCAAGCGGGGGGCAGATCACCTGAGGCCAGGAATTCAAGACCAGCCTGGCCAACATGGCGAAACCCCGTATCTACTAAAAATACAAAAATTAGCTGGGTCACTGTGGTGGCACATGCCTGTAATCCCAGCTACTTGGGAGGCTGAGGCAGGAGAATCACTTGAATTCGGGAGCCAGAGGTGGCAGTGAGCCAAGATCACACTACTGCACTCCAGCCTCACGGACGGAGTAAGACTCTGTCTCAAAAATAAAAATAAAGTCAGTTGGCCAGGAGAGGTGGCTCATGCCTGTAATCCCAGCACTTTGGGAGGCCGAGGTGGGCAGATCACGAGGTCAGGAGATTGAGAGCATTCCGGTTAACACGGTGAAACCCTGTCTCTATTAAAAATACAAAAAATTAGCTGGGCGTGGTGGCATGCGCCTGTAGTCCCAGCTACTAGGGAGGCTGAGGCAGAAGAATCACTTGAACCCAGGAAGCGGAGGTTGCAGTGAGCTGAGATTGCACCACTGCACTCCAGCCTAGGAGACAGAGCAAGACTCTGTCTCAGTAAATAACTAACTAACTAACTAAATAAATAAAGTCAGTTATCTAAGCAAATTAAATTCAAAATAGGAAGAAGGAAATAAAAATAAGAATCAGAGGCCGGGCGCGGTGGCTCAAGCCTGTAATCCCAGCACTGTGGGAGGCTGAGACGGGCGGATCACGAGGTCAGAAGATCGAGACCATCCTGGCTAACGTGGTGAAACCCCGTCTCTACTAAAAAAACACAAAAAATTAGCCGGGCATGGTGGCGGACGCCTGTAGTCCCAGCTACTCTAGAGGCTGAGGCAGGAGAATGGCGTGAACCCGGGAGGCGGAGCTTGCAGTGAGCCGAGATCCGGCCACTGCACTCCAGCCTGGGCAACAGAGCAAGACTCCGTCTCAAAAAA
>NC_037683.1:14047685-14103804 GCF_003255815.1 Theropithecus gelada | reverse complement strand
AAAAAAAAAAAAAAAAAAAAAAAAAAGAATCACAATCAATGAAAGAGAAAAAATTAGAAAAAATAAATATTTCATTTACTACAATATATCGAGGCCTATTAAAATGCCATAATAATGAAGTCAGAAGTATCAGCATAATAGACATACAGACCAAAGGAACAGAATCAGAGTCAAATATATTTGAACATCAGATTTATGATAAAAATGACACTACAGTGTGGTAGGGAAAAGACGGTCTTTTTAGTAAATGGTGCTAGGTCTACCAGAAATCCAGAAAGAAAAACTGACCCATACTTCACACTAAAATAAATCCCAAAGAGATCATAGATCTAAATATGAAAGGTAAGGTAAGCAATGATTTCTCAAAATAGGACACAAAAAAGCTCATACCAGAAAGGAAAAAAATTATAAATTAGACTACATTAAAATTAAGGACTTCTGTTCACTGGAATCTCAGTGTCTGGAACAGGGGGGTCTGGCAAGAAGTAGACACTAATAAATATTTTAACAGATGTTAAAAAAAAAAGGAGAGAAAGAGAGAGGAGAAACTAGAAGAGAATAAAAGGCAAGACAAGAGTAGGAGAAGATAGTTCAATACATAAATCTGACAAAGGACTTTCATGTAAAATATATTAGGAACTCTTACAGATCAATAAGAAAATACTGGAAATGCTTGGTCATAGAGTGTGCATATATGCAGCTGTACTAGATAATGCCTGCCATTTTTCTAAAGTAAATCTCTCGATTTCTATTTCTACAAAGTATGAAATATTCAGTTCTTGTACTAGTTGCCAGGATACGCTATTATCAGTTTCTTGGTCTCTTTTGTTTTTAATCATCTGGGTCAGTGCTATCTTATTTGGTTTTAATTTATATTTTTCTGATTAGAAAAATTTTCTTTGAATTAAAAGTGAGAAAAATACCGAGCCTTCAGATAATATAACTATACAAACCATAAACATGTTTCAAAATTTTTCCATTTAGTATATTCATACTATAATTTCAAAAATGTTGTAGATATTTGCAAAATAATGGTCATAAAAGCCAAAAATGGAGAAATACCAGAAAAATTTAACAATAACAAAAATGATTGATAGCTGCCAGGATAGGATCCAAAACTAAACTTGTGTAAAAAACACATCTAGAAAAATGTATTTACTGGTATAATTTCCAGTAAATTTCATTTCTAGTACATTAAATCTCATCATCATGGGGCTATTCTGTCATGAAAAAACATTTGAAATTCACTTTTGACAAATTTACGCAAAAACAACTCCTGGCCAGGTGCAGTGGCTCAAACCTGTAATCCCAACACTTTGGGAGGCTGAGGCAGGAGGATCACTTGAGGTCATGAGTTCAAGACCAGCCTAGGCAACATGATACCCTGTATCTACTAAAAATACAAAAATTAGCCAGGTGTGGCGGTATGTGCCTGTAATCCCAGCTACTTGGGAGGCTGAGGCAGGAGAATCGCTTGAACCTGGGAGATGGAGGTTTGCAGTAAGCCAAGATCATGCCACTGCACTCCCACCTGGGTGACAAAGCAAGACTCCGTCTCAAAAAAATCCCACAAAAAAACAAAAAACACCAACTCCTCGCCCCTTTTAGCTCGACTGGAAAGTAGTACATATGCATTCTGGAAACTTTATTATTATTATTATTTTTTGAGACAGTCTCGCTCTGTCGCCCAGGTTGGAGTACAGTGGCGTGATCTTGGCTCACTGCAACCTCCGCCTCCTGGGTTCAAGTGATTCTCTTGCCTCAGCCTCCCGAGTAGCTGGAATTACAGGTGCATGCCACCATGGCTGGCTAATTTTTGCATTTTGTAGTAGAGATGGGGTTTTGCCATTGTTGGCCAGGCTGGTCTCGAACTCCTGACCTCAAGTGATCCAACCACCTGGGATTCTCAAAGTGCTGGGATTACAGGTGTGAGCTACTACTGTGCCAGGCTCGAAACTTTGGAAACTTTAGAGTGTTGTAAAAAATAAAATAAAAATCCCTATAATTTGTTTATTCGGAGATAAAACTTAGATATTTGTAAAATTTCTTCCTAGTCTTTTTCCTATGTGCATACATATAAACATTCTAACATATATGAAATAATTCTGCTTCCATGGCTCCATGGCAAGTTTATTTTCATTTACTGTATCATGAATATCTTCCTATGTTATTAAAAATTCTAAGGTATTTAAATATCTGTAATATATTCCATATATGCACACAGCATAATTTAGTCAACAATTTCTTCATAAGAGGATGTTAGGATATTTACAAGAAAATAATTCTGTGATCATCAATAGCACTATTTTTCATAGTGAATTTTAAGCATAATTCCTTCACAATTCTTTACCTGGTTATTACAATTACCAATAATGAGTGCATCAGCCAGAGACAACTGTCCCACAATCATGCCCTGTTCCAGCAATGGGGCTCCTGTTTCAGCAAGGCGATTTGATGTGATAACGATGGTATTATCATCATTTAATACCATTACAGGGTCCGCCTAAAGAAAAAAGCAGTAAGAATGGCCAAGACTAAATATCAATATAGTAAGTTATTCCTTCTTCTTGACATATAGACACAATAAAAACATAAACTACATGGTCATTATTTATCAATAATTATGATTTTTCTTATCAAAAACTGACCTCAATGAAAGCTGCTACTTCTTGAAGCACCAAGTTCCATTCCACTTGATCTTCAGTATTAAATCGGTGAGTATAATCTTCAATTTCATCTGACAATTCCTGATTTTAAAAATATTACAAAAAAGGTTATTAAAAAACCCATAAAAATACACAGCCATATAGAACCATATTCCTGACAGAAATCGACATACTTACAAAATTTGATTATTATCAATACACAGTCCTGATTATAACCAAAAACAAAGATGAAAACTAAACAAATTTTCTTCGAAAGTCACAAACTTCATAATACCCATCAAATAAAGTCTTTACAGAGATCTATTTTCTATCAGTACTACATCAGCAATGAATTCATTAATGAAAAAATCAGAAAAGAGAAATGCAAAAATTTTAACATTAAAAAAAAATGAGGCTGGATACAGTGTCTCACACCTGTAATCCCAGTCCTTTGGGAGGTCGAGGTGGGAGGACCATTTGAGACCAGGATTTCCAGACCAGCCTAGGCAACACAGTGAGACCCTACCACTACAAAAAATTATATATTTCTAAAAATCCTTCCTGACTTTATTTGGATTCATATTATACAGTTTTTGGAAATATTTTTAATGATAACTGGGTATAAAGGAAGGTAGAAAAGAAGTATGGAGAGCTACTTCTGGTGGCCTTGTCAAAACTGGCATGTTGAGCTGGGCACAGTGGCTCACGCCTGTAATCCCAACACTTCGGGAGGCCAAGGCTGGCGGATTGCTTGAACTCATGAGTTTGAGACCAGTCTGGGCAACATGGTGAAACCCTGTCTCTACAAAAAACACAAAAATTAGCTAAGAGTGGTGGCTTGAGCCTATGATTCCAGCTACTCAGGAGACTAAGGTGGAGGATTGCTTGAGCCCGGGAGGCAGAGGTTGCAGTGAGACAAGATCATGTCACTGTACTCCAGCTGGGTGACAGAGTGAGACCTTGTCTCAAAAAAAAAAAAAAAAAAAACCCACAAAACCCAAAAAACCAATTGGCATGTTATATTTGATACAAAATTAAGTATGCCATTGAAACTACTGAGTACAGAGTGCACCCAGAATTTCATATGCAATGATTACAGGTATTAAGTGGATCTGAAGAGAGTTAACTGTTTATCACCTGAGTTAACAAAGGAGAGACTTCATGCACTGTAAAGTGGTGGGAAAATGAAAATCATTCCCAATACCTTTGTAAAGCATTATGTACTTTTTCTTGACATAACATTTCAATTATTTTCCCTTAAAGTAAGTTTTTTGTTTGTTTGCATTTCCAGCCATCCATTGATGGGCTTTGAAATGTAAAACATGCAGAAAGGACAAAAGCAAAGAATCAAGATAATTATCTCAGATTAGTGTATTTGGAACATGAGAAGAGTTGGAAAATTTTTATCATTACCCTTGTCAGAAGTTACTATACTTTGAATGTTGTAATTATTTTGATATATCAAAATTATTTTAACCTAAAATCTGTTTTTTTAAAAAAAATCATCCATATACAATTAGAGATTAGAATTTGAACTATTTTAAAGTACATTTACCTTTACCAGATCCTTTACAACATCCATTTTGTTGAGAAGAAGACAAACTACTATAAATCTTGCATAATATCGTAACTTCTTAACTACTAATTCAGGTCTATGGAAGATAAATGAAAAATTACTTATTAGATTAAAAAAGAATGCTTTTTGATTTTTTAAATTTTCCGATGGCTTTTAAAACTCTTTCCATCCTTTTTTGCACAATTATAAACACTTCCACATATAACCCATATAGTCTTTTAAACATATTTCTTACTGATTTATTAGGTTGTTTACTCATATATTCATTCATTCAACAAGTATTGAGAACTTAGGTGCATCAGGTACTATGTTAATTGCTAAAAGTACAATTGTAAAAAACTAGAGATATTCCCTTCTTCAAAGATCTTACAGACAGAAAAGAACTTAAAATATACAGGAGAGAGATAAATGCTTAAAACACAATGGAATAATATAATGATAGGAGAAATATAGAATGCTATTTGTGCCCACAGGACTAGATCGCAGGTGAAAAAAGGCTTCCTAAAGAAAGTAATAAATATTTAAGTTAAGAATACAAGGAAGCGTGGAGGACTACAGGCAGGAAAATATGAGGTGAAAAGGATTCCAGGAGGAACATTCTTTGTCTTAAAATCTCATTTTTCTGCCATTAGTATAAGCCAGCCAGCTTTTTCATGCTTATTGTTTGTATATCTTTTTTCATTCTTCTTTCAATTATCTGTGTCTTTTAATTTAAATTCACATGTTTTGTGGGCAATATATACTTAGGTCCTGATTATCTGTCCACTTTGACTATCTCTGTGCCTTTTACTTGATGTATTTAGACCGATTACATTTAACGTCATCATTGCTTTGGCTAGGTTTATATCTACCACTTTGCTGTTTGTTTCCTATTTGCTCCTTCTCTTGCTGTGTTCCTCTGTTGTTCCTGTTTTGCTTTCTCTTTGGTTAATCAAATATTTTTTAGTGTTCCATTTTATATCATCTACTGGCTTCCTAGTTATACTACTTCTTTGTTATTGTTCTTTAAGTGATTGCTAGGAGTAACAATACGGATCCTTTAACTTATCAAATGCCCCTTACAATATATTTAATCTGTTCACACATAACACTTTACACTTACCAATTATCAATTCAAACCTGACATTTCCTCCTGCTTTCCATATCCTACATCACAAATATGATAGCCTTACAACAGTATATTTTTTATATATGTTCAACATTTTCCATAATAAAATTTTTAAAAAATTCTTTTGACCCATGAGTTACTTAGAAATGTGTCTACTGATTGACAAACTTTTGTTGTTGTTGTTGTTTAAGAGATGGAGTCTTGCTATGTTGCTCAGACTAGACTTGAACTCCTGGGTTCAAGGAATCCTCTTGCCTCAGACTTCTAAGTAGCTGGGCTGCACATGCAGCTATTGATTTTTTTAATTATGTTTTATTTTTGTTTTTAATGAAATCGTACCATGGTTAGACCACATACACTTTATTGAACCTTGCATTAAACTTGTGTTGTGGCAAGTATCAGTTAATTTCACAAATTTTCATATAAGTTTGAAAATAACATATATACAGTTACTGTTGCACACAATTTTAGGTACACTGGAACAAACTTAATTGTTACTCAAATCTTGTAATTCTCGTCTTCTTGATATATGAATTATTAAATATATCAAAAATTCCCATGCATATTAAATCACTTATTAATTTCCCCACTTTAAAAAAACACTTTGCTTTATTATAATACTATGTTATTAGGTATATATAAGTTTATGATTTTTATATTTTCCTGAATTGTTGCTTTCATAATTACAGAGTAAACCTCTATTCTCAATACTTTCTTCCTTTAAATATATACACAGTATACACATAAGAAATGCATATACACGTACACGTTTCTTCCCCTTAGTAGCTGTCTCATTATCTTTCTCTGTCTACTTTTCATCTTTAAAGGATTTATTTATTCATTTATTTAAAAAAGATAGAGTCTTGCCCTTTTTCCCAGGCTGAAGTGCAGTGGCACCATCATAAACTACTGCAGCCTGAAACTCCTGGGCTCAAGCAATCCTCTCACCTCAGCCTCCTGAGTAACTAGGATTACAGGCATGTGCCACCATGCCTGGCTAATTTTTTTATTTTTATTTTTTTGTAGAAACTGGGTCTTGCTATGTTTTCCAGGCTGGTCTTGAACTCCTGGCCTCAAGCGATCCTCCCATCTTAGTCACCCAAAGTGTTGGGAAAACAGGTGTGAGCCACCACTCTTGGCCTTGAAGAATCTCTTAACAACAGTATATTACTGGGTTTTTCTAAGAGGCATACTGATAATCTCTGTCTTTTAACCGGGAAGTCTAGATCACTTTTACTTACTTTGATTTGGATTTGTTTCTATTTTATTATTTTGTGCTACTTACACTTTTTGGAGTTTATTTTCCTTCCTGCCTTTCAGTGTCATGATCATTTTGTTACTCACTTTTCCCTCTACCTCTTCTGAAGTTATACATTCTAATTATAGTTTCCTTAAAATATCAACAAGTAAACTTTACTCTATGTTTCTTCTGAACAATAATTGGATCTTATTAGAATGGTTTAATTATCCCCTTTCTTCTTTCATATTATTGTTATCCAGATTTGGCTCCATTTTATTTTAATAATGTCCATCAGCCATTGTTATGATGATTACTGCCCCATCAAATCGATGTTTTGGAATACAAGGGGATAATTTTTTCTCACCAATCCTTCTTGTATATCATACCTTCCCCTTCTAGTTTCAATTTTCTTCTTCCTTGCTCTTTTATGTCACCCAAACCAATCGCCCCAGCCTCCAAGGTCACCACAGCAATGGGAAAATGAACTAGGGACTTCCTTACTCTCTTGATGGCTAGGTTTTCCATTTAAAAGGATGATTGTCCTATTTTATCCAGCATTTCTAAGTGTTAATAGTATTTCAGGTTATCTAGCCTATCACATTGTCGAAAGTGGAATTCAAAACAAAGAAAATTAGTAGAGGAATGATGTCAATTCAAACTTGAAATTTGAATGACTTAATTCTGTTACTTTTTTTTTTTTTAATTAAAAAATAGGTTCTATGAATCTATATAATGGATTATACAACCAGCAAACTTTCTACAAAGGGCCAGATGGTAAATATTTTAAGCTTTGCAGGCCACATTTGGTGCCTGTAGCATATTCATCTTTTCCCTTTTTACAACCCTTTGAAAATGTAAAAAAAAAAAAATTCTAAACCGCCACACAGTACAAAAACAGGCCACGGGCCCAATTTGGCATGCAAACAGGCCATAGTTAGCTGATCCTTATATTCAATAAGCATACAGAAGTGGGTGGGTGCTTTCTATTTCGGAAGCCACTGTGATGAACTGCAGCAAAGCACAGATGAAATGCGTCAGTGCTGTCCACTCATACATGACAGGCCACCTCAATCAAGCCTGATAACCTGAACCACAACCCCTAGCCTACCAACTAACTCCATATCAAACTGCAGAAAAAAGAATGTGACTCACTGGAAGGGTCCACATCAAGCCGTCTTTATCATCAGCACCATTACGAAGTGCCAAAGTCTTCAATTTTTTTTTTTTTTTTTGAGACGGAGTCTTGCTCTGTGCCCCAGGCTGGAGTGCAGTAGCGCGATCTCGGCTCACTGCAAGCTCCGCCCCGCCGGGTTCACGCCATTCTCCTGCCTCAGCCTCCCGAGTAGCTGGGACTACAGGCGCCCGCCACCTCGCCCGGCTAATTTTCTTGTATTTTTAGTAGAGACGGGGTTTCACCGTGTTAGCCAGGATGGTCTCGATCTCCTGACCTCGTGATCCGCCCATCTCGGCCTCCCATAGTGCTGGGATTACAGGCTTGAGCCACCGCGCCCGGCCCAAAGTCTTCAATTTTACATTCATATTTCCCACTGAAAAAAACTTAATACTGTCACCATTTATGTTGACATCAACATAACCGGAGTTTATTTTCCTTTCCTGCCTTCCATTGTAATAACCATAATTTTATTATTCACTTCACCCTCCACCTCTTCTGAAGTTAGACATTCTCCTTATATTCTTTAAAATTATTTTTCTTAAAATAATAACAAGCAAACTTTACTTACTCTATGTTTCTTCGGAACAATAAATGACATGTTGACATGTTGTCAACGTCAACATAAGTGGTGACAGTATTAAGTTTTTTCCAGTGGGAAATATGAATGTAAAATTGAAGGCTTTTTATGAAGCTTTTTTTTTTTTTGAGATGGAGTCTCACTCTGTCACCCAGGCCGAAGTGCAGTGGCGCCATCTTGGCTCACTGCAACCTCTGCCTCCCGGGTTCAAGTGATTCTTGTGCCTCAGCCTCCCGAGTACCTGGGACAACAGGTGCGTGCCACCACGCCTGGCTAATTTTTTGTATTTTTAGTAGAGAGAGGGTTTCACCATGTTAGCCAGGATGGTCTCGATCTCCTAACCTCATAATCCACCTGCCTTGGCCTCCCAAAGTGCTGGTATTATAGGTGTGAGCCACTGCACTCGGCTTTTTTTTTAAGCTCTTATCAAACTTCTGGACTCCAGAATTCCAGCCGTGTCCAACCTGCTAGGCTCACTACTTACAAGACCCTGACTCTTTAACTACATATTTGCCTAGGAAACTCTGTTCTTCCAGGTGGCTCACTGTAACATCTCCCACAACCTCCTGGGTATTCAGAATCTTCACCTTCTCCATATCCAACCAGGTTCAGCTTTGGCCATTTACAACAGAATTGGGGTGTGCAGCTCCTAGGAGGAGTGGCTGTATGGTAATATCTCCTCTCCTAAGTACGATGGACCCATAGAACGAGATGTTCTGGGAGTGGTCTATGCTTAGTGACAGACACTAACCTTGAGATTGCTGGAACAAACTACTTATTCCTCCTGGTCTCAACATAATCCTTAGCTGCTGAGACAGTGCAGAGAGAACTTGTTCCTTTTGAGGAGTGAAGATTTTTGCCTTTTAAATGAACTGTGAAATTGTGGAATACTTCCTTACTTGGTTTTCTCTCCTGGCTCTTGATTTTAGCAGCTGTTGCTGATTGCAATCTTGACTGGCACTCTTACCCTGTGTGAACTAAGAAACAACCTACCAACTGAACAAAGACCCTCCTAACCACACACAGCAAGGTCAGGGATTTGCACACCAGATTGTCCTTTGATTCTAATTTACTGGCACAAAGCAAGAGTTTTTGTCATCCCGATTCCAAATAATCCTACTTCTAAATAATATGCCCTGATCTAGGAAACTGCACAGGAAAACAATTCAAATTGGATGTTTGTTATTAAGGCACAAAATTATGGCAAGAAATCAAACTGTTGGATATTAAGATTAAAGCCAATTTCCCTTTTGTCAAATTAGAAAATGCAGAAAAGTAAATTATACAAGGTGTTTTGCTATTACTTAAAATAGTTCTCTGCTTATATGTATTTTTAATGCTGATAAAATGTTACACAGCTCTTTTGCATTTTTTAAGATATAATTTATCTCACCAAGAATTAAGACAAATAGCATAGCAATAATTTTTTTAAAATTAGGATTGGAGGAAATACATCTGTATTGAAAATATGTGAAGCAAACTATAGGAAAACCTAAGGGAAAAGTAATTGATGGAACTTCTGATGTAAGGGGATGACAAAAAGATATGAAAAATGTACATTCCAGCATCTGCACCCCTTACATGTGCCATGCAAACGCCCCTAGACAAGTCTGAACAAGACATGCAAGGAAATTAAAGAGATTTACAAGAGTGGGGCTTTCCCCAAAATGTCACTGTTTAGTTGGAAAGCTTACAACAGTTAACCACAAAGTGTTCTCGAGAAAAACATGTCAAAACTGTTTTCTTCTATTGCTAAGAGAATATAATCTTTTCACCATATAATAAAAACTGTGAGTTCTGTTGCTGGGGTAGAGAGAATATTCAGACCTTCTGTGCCTGAACTTTCTCATCCAACAATTCCCAGAATGCTAGCAAGAAAGATTCTCCAAAAGATCTCTGACTTCTTCCACAATTTCATACTCATCTGGAATTAACAAAATCAAAATCCAGGCTGGGTATGGTGGCTCATGCCTGTAATTCCAGCACTTTGCAAGGCTAAGGTGGGTGGATCACGTGAGGTCAAGAGTTCGAGACCAGCCTGGCCAATGCGGTGAAACCCCATCTCTAGTAAAAACTACAAAAAAATTAGCCGGGGGTGGTGGCACAAGCCTGTAATCCCAGCTACTTGGGATGCTGAGGCAGGATAATTGCTTGAACCCAGGAGGCGGAAATGGAGGTTGCAGTGAGTTGAGATCGTACCACTGTACTCCAGCCTGGGCGACACAGCGAGACTCCATCTCAAAAAAAAAGAGAAACAGAGAAAATTCAAACAATATTAGCAGGCTATTCCCTGGTCCTACATGACAGTTGTCACCAGGCTTTTGAAGAGACATGAATTAAGATTACACAGGCTAAAGAATAAATGTTATTAGCTAAGCCTTGTTTTGGAGTCATTTCTTTTGTATTAAATCTGTGTGAAGTCAATCCCTTGTACAACAATAACCCAACCCTCCTTTGGTATTGTGACATCTGTTACAACATCTTTGATGTTTATTGCTTAGGTAACATATACCTCTCTATGCTTTTGAAGGTCTACTACATAGTAGGCACTCAATAAAGTCTGGTAAATGAGTGCAAGTTATAAACAAATGTAAGCTTTTCCACACAATTTCCATGCAGACTAAAGACTGAGTGTTTTATCCTCATCTTTCTAAAAACATAGCAGATACATACCTGTCTTCTTTATTGACTTGAGAATAATATGATCTCTGTCTGATTGCAGAATAGAAGGAAAAAGCCTCATTCAGATAGCTGGTTTCAGATGTGCGTAAGCTATGAGAAAAAATACATTTTTAAATATGACAGTGTCAGAGACTCTTCACCACAGTAAATACTTGTTCTATATACTGCTGTATTCCTCTATCTCGTGGGGTGAGGGGGTGGGAATGACTGTCCTAAATTTGAATCGGCAAGGCAATATCACCCTTAAAATGCATAAAAAATAATAATTAAAATTTTTGAAAAACCTCCTCGCTGCATCCAAGCCTTTTTTGATGCCAACCCATATTACACATTACCCTCCTTCCCTGAAGTGTCTCAAACAGCATTCCATCCAGTGAAATCCTTATCTCCCAGGACTAGGCCACTTCCTCAAATCCATACAGTCCTTTGGCCCATTTCTTTAATTTTTTTCCTCACAGAACTGAGGAATGCACTAATCCATATTAATCTTCAGGAGATGTTAATGAATTATGTTTTACAAGGGACTTTTTAAGAAAATATTTCTACCCGAGAAAACACATTTCTAGTTTTACAAGGGACTTTTTAAGAAAATATTCTACCCAAAAGAGTGATTTTAATGGTGGGAATTTGGAATGGTATGCCAAAATGTAGGAAATGGAAGAAGTTTTATTGTCTTTTTTTTTTTTAATTTTTTATTTTTTGAGACAGTTTCAGTCTTGTTGCCCAGGCTGGAGTGCCAATGGCATGATCTCGGCTCACTGCAACCTCTGCCTCCCAGGTTCAAGCAATTCTCCTGCCTCAGCCTCCTGTGCAGCTGGGATTACAGGCATCCAGCACCACGCCTGGCTAATTTTGTCTTTTTAGTAGAGATGGGGTTTCACCAGGCTGGTCTCAAACTCCTGACCTCAGGTGAGCCACCTGCCTTGGCCTCCCAAAGTGCTAGGATTACAGGCGTGAGCCACCACACCCAGCCATTTTATTGCCTTTTAGATTACAAATGGTCCAAGTCTTTTTTATTGTATACCTGATCATCACTTTGGGATAATAAGATTTAGATTCCTAAAAGGATCCTTCTTGTTTTCTGAGCTCAGGGATGGGACTATACAGATGTTAGTGCTCTAAGGATATAATAAAAAATATCTTTCAAACATATCCTGCAAATATGAGTTTTTTAAAGTATCCTTCTGAAAATCATTCATTAAGTTACAATATAATGCTACACATTATTAAGACAAGTGAAGCTGTAAGAACAATAAATCCTTTAGTATTAATCATTTATCTAAAACCAAGATCAAATTTTTAAGTTATAAATGAGTCTGACCAAATGAAGTGTTTGGGAGGCAAGCCTTTAAAACAAATAGTACTTTGACTATGGAAGGTTATTGCACAACATTGTCTTGATCAATCTGGCCCGAACTACTAGGGTTTCATTTGTAACTCACAATTTTCATGCCTAGCAATGAGTATACTATGTATACTTCTGCATGCTATGTTTTAATCAGACAACACTTGACTCTTTCCATGTGTAATTTACTTACTAATAATGATAGTATAGCTGCCCAATCTTGGAAGCAATTTCTCCTATTTGCCAGCGCTTCAAGCCATACCGATTATCCAAGACTTGTCTGTTTTATATAGGATACAAGAAAATAGAAATGAGTCTATAAATTCCAAAACTAATCAAATCTGTAAATTCAATAGGATAAAATACCATCCAATTCAGCAAAGCTAATGAATTTTTCATTAGATTTCAACATAGTCATTCCATTAAATTTAAAAAGCATTTATTAAATGTCTATTTATAAGTTGAAATATAAAAAGAAACTACTTTGGCCAATAAACATGTATTTTAGAATGAAACCATAAATCATCCTACCTATGCTCCAGTTGATCTGAACCATTCCACATATAATATTCCACATATAATATTGTCTTTAAAAATCAGACAAGAATGTTACTTTTTTTTTTTTGAGACAAAGTGTGGCTCTGTTGCCCAGGCTGGCGTGCAGTGGCATGATCTGGGCTCACTGCAACCTCCGCCTCTCGGGTTCAAGTGATTCTGCTGCCTCAGTCTCCTGAGTAGCTGCGATTAGAGGTGTGCACCACCATGCCCAACTAATTTTTGTATTTTTAGTAGAGACGGGGTTTCGTCATGTTAGCCAGGCTGGTCTCGAACTCCTGACCCTCAAGTTATCCACCCACCTCAGCCTCCTAAAGTGCTGGGATTACAGGCATGAGCCACTGCACCCAGCCTTATTTTATTATTTATTTTCATTTATTTATTTATTTATTTGAGACAGGGTCTCTCTCTGTTGCACAAGGTGGAGTGCAGTGACGTAATCTCAGCTCACTGCAACCTCCCCCTTCAGGGTTCAAGTGATTTTCGTGCCACAGCCTCCTGAGTAGCTGGGATTACAGCTGCACACCACCACACCTGGCTAATTTTTGTAGAGATAGGGTTTAGCCATGCTGCCCAGGCTGGTCTCAAACTCCTGAGCTCAAGCAATCCTCCCACCTTGGCCTCCCAAAATGCTGGGTTTACAGGCATGAGCCACCATGCCTGGCCATACATTTTAAAATCTTACATAAATAGGAAAGAAATAAATTTGTTTTCATTTGGGTTATAAAGATGAAATATGTTATTTTAAAAGCACCAAGATTTACCTTTGCTTTGGTGAAAAAAAAGAAAAAGCACCAAGATAAAAAGCACTGAAGTAGTGAAGATAAAAACTGTGACTAATACAAAACAGGCCTTTGCTCTCCTTTAACTATGAAATTCATTTACCGATGCTGCTGCTGGAACTTCCAGAGTTTGGTGTAAACATCAAAAGTTCTTCCAAAATAGGACTGCCACTGCTTCTGTCCATATTGTGGCAAATCTCTGTAATAGTAAATGAGTATATATTAATATTAAACTTCTTATGCTATTTGGAAATTAAGTCTTGTGATGGTACAAACCAGATAGATGTAAAATGCTTGCATTCAGGCTTTCTTTTTTTAAAAAAAGTTACACTTTTTGGAGCAGAAATAATTCTATAATTAGGGTCCAGGACACGCATGCTCTTTTCCTATTCTCCTCCCTACTTCTGACAGGTTGTTCTTAGTGCTCTTTGCAGATGCCTCTCCCATGAGGTTTCTGGTACTCTCCTCCCTTTTCCTGGGTGATCTTATTCACACTCACTTATATACTGACAACTTCCAAATGTTTATCTTCAGCTAAGAACTCAGCTGAATGTTTGAAAAACACTGCTTTAGAAAATATACCTAGAAATGGATATGTAGATGGTATTAAGTTCTACACTATTCTACCCTCTCCCTATAAGATAAATATACAACCCTGTCCTTGAATCTGGTGACTTATAGCACAGTCTTTTTTTTTTTTTTTTTTTTTTTGAGACGGAGTCTCGCTCTGTCACCCAGCCTGGAGTGCAGTGGCATGATCTTCTCGGCTCACTGCAAGCTCCGCCTCCCGGGTCCAAGCCATTCTCCTGCCTCAGCCTCCCGAGTAGCTGGGACTACAGGTGCCCACCACCTCGCCCAGCTAGTTTTTCGTATTTTTTAGTAGAGACGGGGTTTCACGGTGTTAGCCAGGATGATTTCGATCTCCTGACCTCGTGATCCGCCCGTCTCGGCCTCCCAAAGTGCTGGGATTACAGGCTTGAGCCACCGTGCCCGGCCTATAGCACAGTCTTTGAGAGGCAAATACTCCCTACCATACAAACATTGGGCCTGGCCATATTAACTTACTTTGGCTAATGAAATATAATTGTAAGTTATTTATATCATATCTCACGAGAAGATGAAGAGCACTGAGTGTTTCGGCATTTTCAATTTTCCCTCTGACCTAAGACAAAGACAGGGCTGTTCCTCAGTCTGGAACACTAAGACACATTTAACAGAGCCCCAAAACCACAGACAACTTGTAGCTAACATGGGAGCCAGAAATACATCTCTACTGTAGGAAGGCACTACATACAATGTGAGGGTTGTTACAGCAGCCTTACTTAGGAAAAGCTAGTCCAGAAACTGTTAACAGGAGTAGGTTATCGCCATAACAAACATGTAACATACGTGACACCTGCAACTGCGACTGAGTAGCAAGTAACTGTTACTGAAGGCTGGAAACAATGATGACCTATCTAATGCAATGGTAACACTGCATTTGCCTGAGAAAACTGAGAAAGCAGATAATATGATTAATGAACTTGCTGATTTATACACAGAGGTTGGGAAACAGTGTGTTGCTAGCCCTGGATGCTACTGGCTACACTTAAAATACTGGGAGAAAAAGATGAACTCAGAAAAGAATTAGCTGCAAGCGGAGTTGAAAAGAAAAAGAGAAAATTCAGAAATTCAAGAACTTACAAGACTGAACGATACAACAATTACTACTGCATAACTGTAAAAGATATAATTGAGAAATGCCACCCATAAATGCCAATTACAATTCAGCCTCATTTTCAAGGGCAAAACTTCTTCATTAAAGTCTGTGAACAGATGGAAGATGGCCCCAAGTACCTTTCTTCAGTGGGACAAAATAGATTCGGGAAAGGTATTTAAGAATTTGGCTGTCTTGTAGAAACATGATAAACTCAAGGTATCTCTAATAAAGTCTAGAAGACAGACGTGTCTCAAAGAATTTAGGGTATGGCTATTGGTACATGGAGCTAACTTGAATCAAATTATAAAGAGTCAACTACATTTCACAAGATTTGTACTATTGAAGTTACTTTAAAAAAAAAAAAAAAAAGGAGCAACACATTCATTGAATTTAGTGGTAAGCGAATAAATCTAGAGATCAATTTGGGGAATTTGTATTTTTTCTAATTTTGTCAATAGCATTTCTTTCCATTTATGGTACAAACATTGTCATTAAATACATTTTTAACTCTTTCCATAAAGGTCCTATATTTCCTGGTTCATATTACTGTAAGGTCTCAAATTTTCATTGTTTTTGTGAAAGGTATCGATTTTTAAAGTTATATCTTTTAATTTTTTTATGATGGAAAATTTCAAACATACACAAAAGTAGAGAGAACAGTACAATGACCCCTAGGTACCATCAGCAGATTCACAGATGAACAATTTAGAGCCAGTCTCTTCTATTTAGGGTTACCAGGTAAAATACATGTTTTTCTTTCTGGGACCCCTACCCCTTTCTCTGAGTTTTTCTGTCTACCTTTGTTGTGCTAATTCAACTGTCTAAATCAGTACCCCTATGACCACCACTAGCACTATTTTCAATTAAGAAAAGAAGTACAGGCTGTATTTATATTGATCCCTATAACTAAAACGTCTACAGAAATATTTAAAACAGAGAAAACACTCAAATGTTGAGTAGTAAAATGAATTTTATTTTATTTTATTTTATTTTTTTTTTTTTTTGAGACGGAGTCTCTATCTGTCACTAGGCTGGAGTGCAGTGGCATGATCTCAGCTCACTGCAACCTCCACTTCCTGGGTTCAAGTGATTCTCCTGCCACAGCCTTCTGAGTAGCTAGGACTACAAGCACATGCCACCATGCATGGCTAATTTTTGTATTTTTAGTAGAGACAGGGTTTCGCCATGTTGGTCAGGCTGGTCTTGAACTCCTGACCTTAGGTGATCCACCTGCCTCGGCCTCCTAAAGTGCTGGGATTACAGGCATGAGCCACCATGCCCAGCCTCTGGGTAGCTTTCCTTTTGCACCATCGGGATATCTTGCTATTGGTGTCACCTACCTTGCTGTTAGGCAAGGTGTATTGTGAAGACACTCAATGGAAGAAGAAAACCTGATTACTAATATTATGCTTTTTTTGTTTGTTTGTTTTTTGAGATGGAGTCTCACTCTGTTGTGCAGGCTGGAGTGCAGTGGTGCTATCTCAGCTCACTGCAACCTCCACCTCCTGGGTTCAAGCAATTCTCCTACCTCAGCCTCCAAAGTAGCTGGGATTACAGGTGCCCGTCACCATGCCTGGTTAATTTTTGTATTTTTTAAGTAGAGAAGGGGTTTCACCATGTTGGCCAGGCTGGTCTTGAACTCCTGACCTCAGGTGATCCACCCACCTTGGCCTCCCAAAGTATTGGGATTACAGGTTATGAGCCACTGCACCCAGTCTACTAATATTATTCTATCAAGTGCTAAGAATTATGAAGGCCATATAAAGTAATGTGAAAAGTGATCTATTCAATTAATAGGATCATTGGTTTAATAGACAGAAAATATGATCACATATGTAGAAAAAACTGCAAATAAGTACTAAATTACATGACACTGAATAAAAGTAATAAGGAGTCTAGAAAACTGACAATTATAAG
This sequence comes from Theropithecus gelada, assembly GCF_003255815.1. Taxonomy (NCBI): domain Eukaryota; kingdom Metazoa; phylum Chordata; class Mammalia; order Primates; family Cercopithecidae; genus Theropithecus; species Theropithecus gelada. The sequence continues at coordinate 14,086,504 of NC_037683.1, read as the reverse complement.
TTAATAACACTTTGTAGCACAAGTAGGAAAATAGCCTGAATTAAACAAATGATGTATTATGGAACTAGTAGAAAATAAGGCATAACAACAACAACAAAGAAAATAAGGCATAACAGGTAGGCTGGAGTCAGTTTATACAACTCAAGAGCATCACGTTTTTCTGGTCCTTTTATGTAGGTTTATTTCCCACATTTAAAAAGTAAAGATAATAACTGCTAATGGGTACAGGGTTCTTTTGGGGATAATGAATGTTCTAAAATTGACTGTAGTGACTAAACTGTGTTCTAAAATTGACTGCACATAACCTGTGAGGATACTAAAAACCACTGAGTTGTATACTTCCTAAAGGTAACTTGTAAGATATTTGAATACCCCAATAAAGATGTTCTTTTTAAAAACAGTAATATAATTTAAAAAGCAATACATGATGGACTGAGCATGTAATTTTATCTTCTCTCTCGAGGCTCCATATAGAAATAAAGAGAGGGAGGCAATCAGTAGATGAGAGATTTCAAGAAACTTCTGAAAGAACAACACTTGATGAAGAAATATCATTATTAGATGAAGAAATATCAATATTATTACTTCCTACTAATCAAAATCCTGGCGGGAAAAAGATGACACACCAAGTGGGTCACTGGGAAGAGTTTAACAAAGAGGCTACAAAGATGTGAACAGAGTCAAGGGAAACCAACAAGGAACACTTGAAGGACCTGTGGCTAAATTACTATCCCTTAGGCCTGGTGCAGCAGGGGGAACGGGCAGTTCCCAAAACTTAAGGGAGGGAGCTGGCGAAATCCACATCTGTGCTCACTCTACTCCTGCCCTCCAACTTCCTGCTGACCCTTTCCATTGGTGGAGCCCAACTGGAAGACAGAGGGCAAAAGTATCAGTTGGAGCAGCCTACAAAGGTTAGTCTCCCAGGGTAGGAGAAGCAGCAAAAGAGTAGACCTGGAAGGGCAAACTGCAAATGTCCAGCCTAGTGCCTTCCATATAAAAGAGTGAAGAAAGCTGGAACCTGGAAAACATGAGAAAGGAACCACATGTGAAAGGACTCAACCCAGAGAGTTTACAAAAGAAAAACAGGGCAGGGTACAGCAGCTCCTGTCTGTAGTCCCAGCACTTTGGGAGACCTAGGCAGGCAGACAGCTCGAGCCTAGGAGTTCGAGTCCAGGCTGGACAACATGGCAAAACACAGTCTCTACAAAAATAAAAAATAAAAATAAAAAATAAATTAGCCAGGTGTAGTGGCACACACCTGTAGTCCCAGTTACTCAGGAGGCTGAGATGGGAGGATTCATCGAGCCTGAAGATCAAGTCTGCAGTGAGCTGTGATCATGCCACTGTACTCTAGGATGGGCAACATAGCAAGACCTGTCTCAAAATGAACAAACCCCCAAAACAAATAGTGTAAAAAAGAGTGATCCATCTGAATGTGAATGTAAGGATGAATTCATTTGAGATATACACTGGAACTACAGAGAAGGGAAGATCATTCCTCAATTCCTGGCTTTGCTATGTATAATATTTACATAGTTATATGTCAAAATATTATTTATTATCTGTTTTCAACTTTTAGAATCCATGTATAGATCAAACACAAAATATTTAACTATGATTATAGAATGGTAAATAAATTTTATGTTCTGTGAAATAAAAACATGAAGTTATAACTGACCAAAACTAAGCATGAGAAAAGAAGAGAGGCTGGGAGTGGTGGCTCATGCTTGTAATCCCAGCACTTTGGGAGGCTGAGATGGGAGGACTGCTTGAACCCAGGAGTTCAAGACCAGCCAGGGCAACAAAGTGAGACCCTGTCTCTAGCAAAAATGAAAAAAAAAATAGCCAGGTGTGGTGGCATGCACCTGTGGTCCCAGCTACTTGGAGGCTGAGGCAGGAGAATCGTTAGAGTCCAGGAGGTCGGGGCTGCAGTGAGCTGTGATCATACCACTGTGCTCTAGCCTAGGCAACAGAGTGAGACTCTATCTTTAAAAAAAAAAAGAAAAAGAAAAAGAAAGAAAAAAAGAAAAGAAACAAAGAAAACAAAGAAAAAATAGAAAAGATGATGAAAGTAGTGGGAATGAAAATTTACCTTACAAAATGGAATCAAAGGGATACCATCAATACGGTGTATGGATGGGTTAAAGGACTGGGTTTTGAAGTCAGGCTGGCTTGGTACCAATAATTGTCTACCCAATCTTACACAGAGTAAACTTTATGCCTTAGTTCCTCATTTATAAAATGGGAATAATAATAATAGAGCCTAGACCATAGGTTTGATGACAAGAGTTAGTGAGTTAATACAGGTAAGAGCTAAGAACAATATACAACACCTAGTAAAAACACAAAAAAATTAGATAATACTATCATCTATGATTAGCATTTAAAAAGTGTGCTGCCGGTAGCTGACAATATGATTAATAAAATGAATAATGGGCCAGGCACAGTGACTCAAGCCTGCAATCCTAGCACTTTGGGAGGCCAAGTCAGGAGGATCATTTGAGGCCAGGAGTTCGAGACCACCATGGTCAAAAAAGTGAGACCCTGTCTCTACAAAAAAATTTAAAAATTAGCCAACCTACAGAGTAGCCATTCTTTTCTTTCTTTACTTCTCTAATAAACTTGTTTTTACTTTAAAAAGAAATTAGCCGTGCTTGTTGTCCCAGCTACTCTGGGGGCTGAGGCGGGATGACTGCTTCAGCTCAGGAGGTTGAGGCTGCAATGAGCCATCATTGCACCACTGCACTCCAGCCTGGGCAACAAAGGGAGTCCCTGTCTTAAAAATAAATAAATAAAATAAAATGAATAATGGGAAAACCGAGAATAGTGGTAACATAAATTCAGAGGGTATGGTGGGGATTAGACAGTATGTGTGAATCACTTGAAAGAGGCCTGGCATAAAGTAAGCACTAATAAATGTTAGTTGCTATTAGTATTCTTATTCCTGCTACTATTTCTTTTATTTATTTGTTTGCTTATTATTATTTTTATTTTTTGACCGGAGCCTTGCTCTATCGAGTGCAGTGGCGCTGGAGTGCAGTGGCATGATCTCGGCTCACTGCAAGCTCCGCCTCCCAGGTTCACGTCACTCTCCTGCCTCAGCCTCCAGAGTAGCTGGGACTACAGGTGCCCGCCACTGCAGCCAGCTAATTTTTTTGTATTTTCAGTAGAGACAGGGTTTCACTGTGGTTTCGATCTCTTGACCTCGTGATCCGCCCGCCTCCGCCTCCCAAAGTGCTGGGATGACAGGCGTGAGCCACCACGCCTGGCCTTCCTGCTACTATTTCTATGGGGCAGGGAAAGGAGTAGCCTTTAGGTAAATGAAGTTTTCATTTATTGTGGCAGGATATCAAAGGAGAATGTATAAATTAATAAACCAAGAAAGAGTGATAAAAGTATATTTGAAAAATGAAAGTAAATGCCAGGAAAACTAAAATCAGAAAGAATCAAAAGTGATTGCCTCTGAACAATGAGGACTCTAGGTGAGAAGGATGTTTTAGACAATACTACTTCATAGTGTAAGCCCTTTTATATTATTTCACCTTGTAAAACTCATGTTTTTAATTACGAGGTTATATTTTAATTCATTTTTTGAATTGGCAATTTATACACATAGCATAAAATTCAAAGAGCACAAAAGGTATGTATAGAGTAAGTCTCCTCCACTTCTATTCCAAATAACCTAGGTCTTCATTCCGAGAAAGTCCTCCTTTATTTACTTACAAGCATATAATTGTGCATGTATGCATACAGATATGTTATTTTGAAAAAGAAGTTTTAAATAAACACATTGAGAAAAAAGTAGCCGGGCATGATGGCTCATGCCTGCAATCTCAACACTTGGGGAGGCTAAGGCGGGAAGAGCACTTGAACCCAGAAGTTCAAGACCATATTGGGAAACATGGAGAGACCTTATCTCTTCAAAACATTTTTAAAAAAATTATCCAGGCAGGCCAGGCACACTAACTCATGCCTGAGTAATCCCAGCACTTTGGGAGGCCGAGGCATGCTGATCACCTGAGGTCAGGAGTTCCAGACCATCCTGGCCAATATGGTGAAACCCTGTCTCTACTAAAAAGACAAAAATTAGCCGGGTGTGGTGGCAGGTGCCCGTAATCCCAGCTACTTAGGAGGCTGAGGCAGGAGAATCGCTTGAACTTGGGAAGCAGAAGTTGCAGTGAGCGAAGACCGCACCACTGCACTCCAGCCCTGGGCAACAAGAGCAAAACTTCTGTCTCATTAAAAAAAAAAAAAAAAAACAAAAAAACCACACACATTAGCCAGGCCTGGTGGGACTACATGCCTACGGTCCCAGTTCCTCGGGAGGCTGAAGTGAGAGTATCATTTGAGCCAAGGAGGTCAAGACCAGCCTGGGCAATAAAGTAAGACTCTATCCCTACAAAAAAAGAAAAAAGAAAAAAAAGTACAAGATGAAAAAGAACAATCCCATGATCTACCAATTTCCATTTAATATTTTAGTGTATTTCTTGCCAGACTGTTTCCTGGTCATATTTGTCACCTTAAATAAGGAAATTATATTTCTGTTTCATTGGCTGTCTAAGACTATTAGTGATCTAACTGCCTGAAGGAAAGGGTTTTATAGAAGAATTTCTTGGCCACGTGCAGTGGCTCAAGCCTGTAATACCAGCACATTGGGAGACCGAGGCGGGTGGATCATTTGAGGTCAGGAATTTGAGACCAGCCTGGCCAACATGGTGAAAACCTGTCTCTACCAAAAACACAAAAAATTAGTCGGGTGTGGTGGTGGGCGCCTGTAATCCCAGCTACTTTGGAGGCTGAGGCAGGAGAATTGCTTGAACCTGGGAGGCAGAGGTTGCAGTGAGCCGAGATTGTGCCACTGCACTCCAGCCTGGGCGACAAGAGTGAAACTCCATCTGAGGAGAAAAAAAAAAATTTCTTGTGCCCATTTTTTGGGGCCATCAAAATAAGAAATAACAGGTCAGTGCAGTGGCTCATGCCTGCCTGCAATCCCAGCACTTTGAGGGGCCAAGGTGGGCAGATCACTTGAGCCTGGGCATGCCCAGCCTGGGCAACATGGCAAAACCCTGTCTCTACAAAAAATACACAAATCAGCCAGGCATGGTGGCACAGGCCTGTACTGCTAGCTACTCGTGGAGCTGAGATGGGAGGCTCAATTGAGCCCAGGAGGTCAAAGCTGCAGTGAGCCATGATTGCGCCACTGCAGTCCAACAAGACTCTACCTCAAAAAAAAGAAAAGGAATAATTCAAATGAAACTGTTTCCTTTTAAAGCATCATTGAGAAAGCCACAAAACAAGGCCTATCAGTGTGGCTAGCTCAAGCTGCTACGTTTTGTTAAAATGTTTTTCTTGAGATAAACTGGGTGCAGCGCACATCAGTAGTTCACCAAGCCTGTAATACCATGACATCTAATTTACGATTTCCTTTTGAGCTATTTCTTGGCCAGCAGCTGTGTGTCTCCAAATAATTTTTCCCTCAAACCAGCATGTTTTCTGAATATGTCCTCTTGATCTGCTTACCTAGATGTTTTCCAAATGCTGTAGAATGTTTTTTAAAATTTCATCTTTATTTTTTCTATTGCAACTTTTCTGATTTCTCCATCAAAAATACTGGTACTTCTTTAGTTGTATCATCTTCATTCTCTTGACTTTGTATTTATCATTTTCTCAGGATACTGAGAGATCATCTCCAGTTCTTCCTGAATATCGCTAGCTAAATGTTTTGAAGCATGAGTAGGATTAGTCTGAGGTCACGTCACCCTGAGGCACAGCATCTTGTCTAAGTATCAGTTTTACTCTATTGTCTTTGATGTGAATTTTAATCCTGATACTGCATTTTTGCTTTCCTGAACATCTTTCTTGCTTTATTTAACCTTAGCCTGTTCTCTCCTTATAGTTTTATGCGCTTTCACAGAAGCCATGATCTGTGGCATTTTATTACAGAAGACAATCTTCTGAAAGTTTATTATACCCGGCCAATTGATCTTTATTCATTGGTTTCATAGCTCTCAGTATGTACATTGTGACAGTGACAATATTTCCTCCCCCTCTTACATTCTGCTTAATTTTTAGAAATAGTAAACTGGGGCCGGGCACGGTGGCTCACACCTGTAATCCCAGCACTTTTGGAGGCCAAGGTGAGCAGATCACGAGGTCAAGAGAGCAGACCATTCTGGCCAACATGGTGAAACCCCATCTCTACTAAAAATACAAAAAAATTAGCTGGGTGTGGTGGCACACATCTGTAGTCCCAGCTACTTGGGAGGCAGAGGCAGGAGAATCGCTTGAACCCGGGAGGTGGAGGTTGTAGTGAGTCAAGATCACGCCACTGCACTCCAGCCTGGCAACAGAGCTGGACTCCGTCTCAAAAAAAAAAAAAAGAAAAAGAAAAAGAAAAAGAAAGAAATAGCAATCTGGGTATCTCATAAAGCAGTAAAAACGCAGAAGGGCAAGTGCTGATCTCACCACTGGAGACTTTATCGATTAACTTTTGCTGCATAACAAGCCACCTCAAAACTCAAGAAGCTTAAAACAAAGACCACGTAGTCGCTAATCGTTCTGTGGGTAGGCAATTACAGCTGAGTTCAGTTGGACAGTTCTGCCAGTCTCAGTCAGATCTCACTCAAGCAACTCAGACAGCTAGTGGTCTGTGGCTTCTCTCAAATGTCCAGGACCAGGTTGGGTTTGTTTATATGGGGCTTGGTGACAAGTTTTAAGAGCAGCAGAAGAGAAGGCGAGCTCTAATGTGCATTTTTCAAGTATTTGGATCATGTTTGCAACTGTCCCACTGGCCAAAGCAAATCTATTAGCCCAACCCAGAGGCAAAGTGGGAGGGAAATAGTAACAAGCATGGATTCAGGGAAGGGAATCACTTTACAAACAGTCTATCACAGAGAACTTATGTTTCTTTCCTTTTCAATTATCAAAATAATAAAAGTCTCTTAGAAAACAAAATACTGTAAAGTATATAAAGCAAAAAGTAAAAACAATGTTCTCTTGCTTCTCCTTTCAACTTTATTACCCACAAACCACCGCCAATAAGAATGATTTTGGCGGGGCGCTGTGGCTCACACCTATAATCCCAGCACTTTGGGAGGCTGAGGTGGGAGGATGACTTGAGTCCAGGAGTTCGAGACCAACCTGGGCAACATAGGGAGAGCCCATCTCTATAAGAAAATACAATAAATTAGCCAAGTGTGGTGGCAGGCGCCTATGGTCCCAGCTACTTGGGTGGCTGAGATGGGACGATTGCTTGAGCCCTGGAGGTCGAGGCTGCAGTGAGTCATAATCGTGCCCACTGCACTCTAGCCTGGGTGAGTGAGGGTGAGACTCTGTCTCAAGAAACAAACAACAAAGAATGATTTTTTTCTCTGTGCACATTTAAGAATATACATGAGTTTTTCCATTATTTTACACCAATGGGATCAAACTACATATAAAGTCCTACAACATGTCTATTTAATTTAAGAATATATCCGGTTTAAGACATAAAGAATTATATCAATAGTTACTGTGTACAAAGCAGTATATAATGAACCAACTTATTTAATCAATATCTTCCTGATGAACATTGATACTCTTTCTAGTTTTCCCTGTTTTGTTTATTTATTTATTTATTTATTTAGAGACGGAGTCTCGCTCTGCTGCCCAGGCTAGAGTGCAGTGGCACAATCTTGGCTCACCGCAACCTCTGCCTCCTGGGTTCAAGCGATTCTCCTGCCTCAGCCTCCTAAGTAGACGGAATTACAGGTGCACACCACCATAGCCAGCTAATTTTTTTTTTTTGTATTTTTAATAGAAACGGGGTTTCACCATATTGGGCAGGCTGGTCTTGAACTACTGACCTCAAGTGATCTACCTGTCTTGGCCTCCCAAAGTGCTGGGATTACAAGTGTGACCCACTGCGCCCAGCCTCCCTGTTTTAAAAATGCTGTAATAAATATCTTCATATTAATAAATTTGAATAGCTACATAATATGAATGAAAGGTCAATTTCTGTAGGTGGAAGTGAAGAGTGAAAAAAGATCTGCATTTTTGTACCAGATGTTAAGATAATGGATAAGAAAGCAAAATGTTTTCCCACCTGAAATTTTCAGGCACAATAGCAAGAATTAGCAAGTTGAAAACTGCATTTTAAAAATCCATTTCCATTTTCCTTATAAGCTGAAATTCATTTCAGATTACAGAAATAGGTTAACTATAGATATTAGTTTCCCCACATTTATTGTAGGTTTTCATCTTTTTATGTCTCCTTGGATCTCTAATGAGAGGTTACATTAGGAAGACCTAATCAGATATTTTTAAATGTAAGTTGCTTCTAGAAACTTTAAGACTCTTATGAAGCTGCTGCTGTTAGGAAGACTGTATTATTATGTACAAGCATTTGTCAGCAACACCAACCTTGTGACAACTGACAATTATTGTGTTTCATTAAGGATACTATATAAAGTCTTCAGGCAATTTTTCAAGTAAGCATTTGCCTGCAAGTTTCTTTGAGTTTCCAAAACTGATAAAATTAATAAATCTCTGTAATACATCCTGTTAAGGGAGAAAACAGAACTAGAAGTCAGTGTTTTATTTCAGATGTCAAGTAAAAAGGCTTATAAAGGAAGGGGACTTTGTTTGCAGGCTAAAAGTACATAAAAAGTAATCTAAAATGCTATACTAGGGCTCCTAACAGTAAGTTGTAATATATAAATATTTTCCGATTTATAGCTATGAACAATGTTAGCTAACTGCTATACTATTTTCCTCAAAAGAAATTAGAACATCTACTATTCCAGTCTAAATCATTTATAAAGACACTAGTTTCTTTTTTTTTTTTTTTTTTGGAGACAGAGTTTTGCTCTTTTTGCCCAGGCTGGAGTGCACTGGCGCGATCTCGGCTCATCGCAACCTCCGCCTCCCGGGTTCAAGCGGTTCTCCTGCCTCAGCCTCCCGAGTAGCTGAGATTACAGGCACGCGCCACCATCCCGGCTAATTTTGTATTTTTAGTGGAGACGGGGTTTCTCCATGTTGGTCAGGCTGGTCTTGAACTCCCGACCTCAGGTGATCCACCTGCCTCGGCCTCCCAAAGTGCTGGGATTACAGGCTTGAGCCACCGTGCCCGGCAAGACACCAGTTTCTTTTTCAAAGTAGGGTTTAAATTTTTTAAAGTTTTCCCATAGGAAAACTCCTATGATCATCCTTTTCCTAATGAGACATATCATAGAAGTTAATATATGAACCACTATATGATCAGCATCTAAAATTAACTAAGGTAATCTATAAAGACTTTCAAAAAAACTCCTCTACTACTCAGAGCTTGACTCTGATTTTGAACTCTGAATATATCATTTGGTCATTATTACTGTCAGCAAAGATGGGAAATTAATGGTCCACAGAATTAAATTAAATAGGGCTCTGAATTATCCCATAATTTAAATGACCTTATATTTCACATTTTGCAAAGGCACCTATGTTATAAATTAGCTAATCATATTCTTTTTTCCAAGATTTTGGAGGAAAGTAAAACTGTGACACTTATCTCTCTTTATTGAAATCCTCAATTGTATCAATAGAACTCAGGAGACTATGTTAGGAAGAAATGCAGTGCAAATAATTAAACCTGATTATCAGGGATGTTTCAAATGTAATGTTGAGATCTCAAAACTCAGGAAATCTCTGTAAATTTTCTGTAAATCCCCCATCTTTACTAAACTGAATTAGATAATCATTGATCCCTACGTACACCTAAAATCCAAGTCCAAGGGGCAGCTTTCAGTCCTCCTTTATCAGTCCTCTCTATGGCATTACACTGTTCACCACTTTCTCACCATTTTGTAACTCTTTTTTCTGTCCTTACAATCTCTTCCATTAACTTCTCTTTCCTTAGTCCAGTCCCTAAATGCATAGCTTCCACTGGAGTATGTGTGTGTATATATACACACATACATATACAAAAAGAAACATACATACAGGAAGTTACTTAGGAATCATGGCCAGTAAGCTGTAGAGCTATGATTCAAATTCAAACCTACCTCCTAATCCAATCCTCTTTCTACCATGTGGAATAACCACCTAGATTTTGTATGCAAGTAAAGTTCTTAGTTCTTTTCTGGAATCACATTCTGCTCCCTGGCTTTTTTTTTTTTTCCCCCCCAGACAGAGTCTCACTTCATCCAGGCTGGGGTGCAGTGGCATGATCTTGACTCACTGCAAACCTCTGCCTCCCAGGTCAAGCAATTCTCATGCCTCAGCTTCCTGAGTAGCTGGGATTACAGGCATTTGCCACCACTACCGGCTAATTGCTTTGAATTTTTAGTAGAGACGAGGTTTCGCCATGTTGGCCAGGCTGGTCTTGAACTCCTGACATCAAGTGATCCACCTGACTTGGCTTCCCAAAGTGCTGGGATTACAGGCGTGAGCCACCGTGCCTGGCCTGCTCCCTGGCTCTTAGGATGCTGCTGACCTCCAACAAAGCTGTGGTCAAAGGCAAAGGAAAAAGCCAACTTCTCTGAATCAGGTTTTCAGTCAAAGAGCACACTGCCCCACTCACATATTCTTGTTTAAACAGAGAGGATTATATTACAGGGACATCTTTGTTCCAATCCATGTTTCTGTGTTCATGTGTATACAACACAGACCAAACGGCATCTGAGACTTGTAAAGCCCAATTGAGCATTTCCTTGTTTTAGCACCAGTATCTGCTTTTACCCATTGGTAGATCCAGTGGGTTTTTTGTTGTTGTTGTTGTTTGTTTGTTTGTTTTTAAAGACATGGTCTCACTCTATTCCTCCAAGTTGGTATGCAATAACATGATCATAGCTCACTGCAGCCTCTAACTCCTGGGCTCAAGCAATTCTCCTGCCTCAGCCTCCTGAGTAGCTGGGACTACAGGTGCATACCACCACACTCAGCTAATATTTTTTTTTTGAGACAGGGTCTCACTGTGTTGTCCAAGCTGGAGTACAGTGGTGTGATCTCCACTCACTGCAATCTCTTCCTCCCAGGTTCAAGCGATTCTCAAGCCTTAGCCTCTCAAGTAGCTGGGATTATGATGGTGGTGGCAGCCCATCTGGAGCAGCTGCTGCAGGGATGCCAACTGCAGTGGGGGAGTTGTGACCAGGGCTGCATGCTCTGCAGAATGGGCGGAGGCCAGGAACAGGTGGAAGCCAGGCCACCTACTGAGTTGGAGGGGCGGGAGTCCAGCGCTCCTGGGCCCAGCTGCAGCTACCCAGCTGCGGCTTTGGATTCACGCTTCCCTGCGTTCTCAGGGTCTTAAGAAGCTCCCTGCCCCCACATGCTTGAAAGTACCTGCTCCTGCTCCCTGGCCTCTCCCAGCTTCTGGCACCCACTCTGGGGTGGAGCAAAGTTGTGGCCAAGCCTGGGAGCTGTCACAACTGACTGGGTGTGCTCATGGTAGCACTGACACACAAGCTCCCTGCTGCCTCGGCCCTCTCCAGACTTTGGGTACTGATGAGCATGGGAGGGGGGCCTGGAGGGTTGAGGCTGCCAGTTCTGGTTGAAGTCCATGGCCCAGAGTGAGAACTCAGGGTGCTTTTTCCAGGCCCATCCGTGGTCTCCCATGGACCAATCAGCACACACTTCCTCCATTCTGAGCACAAAAAACCCCAGAAAGCCAGACTCATACCCTCTCTGGTATGACATGCCTACAGAAAGGAGCTACCCACTATGGCTCTCCTTTCTTCTGAGAGCTGGACACTTGCTGGGATGATCTGCCTGCAGGAAGGAGCTACCTACTATAGGTCTCCTCTCTGCTAAGAGCTGGACACTTGCCTGGACAATCGGCTTGCAGAAAGGAGTTACCTACTAGGGGTCTCCTGAGAGCTCTTCTGTCACTCAATGAAGCTCCTCTCCACCTTGTTCACCCTCCAGTTGTCCACATACCTCATTCTTCCTGGGCGCAGGACAAGAACTCAAGACCTGGCAAATTTTGGAACTCAAAAAATGGTAATGCAAACAGGACTGAAACATGCCCACTTGCTTGCCACATTGTGGGTGACGAGAAAGAAAGAGCTGAGGCCTCTTGGGAGCCCAGACCTACGGGCTCCCTGAGACAGGGCTGTGACATCCTCTTTGGGGCTCTGCAGTTCCTGACGTCTCCAAGCTTCTGGGCACCACCATCATGTTCCCCTCGCCCAGATGTGGGTGCCTGCAGTGGAAGCTGCTTGAGGTACATCTAATCCAGCTGCAGCCTTGTATGGCACCAGTGCCTGGAGATGCCTGCCCCACCACGGCAGCTAGCTTGCTTGGCTGTGCACAGTGGCCAGACCCCATGCCCATTTGCTAACACCCCTCTCACTGCTCCATACCTGGCCTACCCTTGGCAGGTGTGGGATCTGGGCCAGTAGCATGAGCCAAGCATAACCTGCCAGGCTGAGTAGGGGAACAAGCGCAGTAAGCCCAAGCAAAACTCGGGCAAAGGTGCCACTAGTCACAGAGGTTTCTGGCTGGAAAAATAACACCCTAAGGATCCTGTGACATTTTCAGGCATGCACCACTATGCCTGGCTAATTTTTTTTTTTCCCAGCTAATTTTTGTATTTTTAGTAGAGATGGGTTTTTGCCATGTTGGCCAGGATGATCTCAAACTCTGGCCTCAAGTGATCTGCCTACCTCAGCATCCCAAAGTGCTGGGATTATAGGCATGAGCCACCGCACCTGGCCAACTAATTTTTAAAATTTTCTATAGAGATGAGGTCTCACCATGTTGCTCAGGCTGGTCTTGCACTCCTGGCTTCAAGCAATCCTCTCACCTCAACCTCTTGAGCAGCTGGACTACAGGCATGCACAGCCACACCCAGCTATATTTTTCATTGTGTAGACGGGGTCTCATTTTGTTGCCTAGGCTGGTCTTAAACTCCCGAGCTCAGGCAATCCTCTCGCCTTGGCCTCCCAAAGTGCTGGAACTACAGGCATGAGTCGCTGTGCCTAGCCTGCCTCTATTCTTAGAGTCAAACATTCGTCTGTGTTTGGAATCCTTACTCCTAAATTGAGGAAAAACTTCTTGGAAGTAGCACTTCTCTAATTATAATCTATCACATTAACACAGGCTATGGCTTTATCTGGCAAAGCTTTGTTTTTCTCATCTGTAGAACCAAGATAATAGACACTAATGACATTGTTTTGAGGATTTAATGAATTCTTTGGGGTTCTTAACATATCTTTTTAATTTTCTCTCTATATTTCTCCTGAAGAATCTTAAAAACTAACCACTATTGGATATGGCTAAAAGGGAACACTTTTACACAGCTGGTGGGAATGTAAACTAGTACAACCACTATGGAAAACAGTGTGGAGATTCCTTCAATGACTAAAAGTAAAACTACCATTTGATCCAGCAATCCCACTACTGGGTATCTACCCAGAGGAAAAGAAGTCATTACACAAAACAGACACTTGCACACACATGGTTGTAACAGCACAATTTGCAATTGCAAAAATATGGAACCAGCCCAAGTGCCCATCAATCAACAAGTAGATAAATAAATTGTGACATATATATATGGTGGTATTATATATATATATAATAGGCCATAAAAGGAACGAAATAATGGCATTTGCAGCAACCTGGATGGAATTGGAGACCATTATTCTAAGTTAAGTAACTCACGAATGGAAAACCAAACATTCTGTGTTCTCAGTCATAGGTGGAAGCAAAGCTATGAGGATACAAAGACAAAAGAATGACACATGGACTTCGGGGACTCTCAGGAAAAGGTAGGAGGGGCGTGAGGGATAGAAGACTACACACTGGGTACAGTGTATACTGCCTGGGTGATAAGTGCACCAAAATCTCAGAAATCACCACTAAAGAAATTATTCATGGAACCAAACACACCTGTTTCCCAAAAACCTACTGAAATTTAAACAAAAACAAAAACAAAAACCAACTAACTACAACTACCTCTCCCCTAACCAATTCCCGACCAAGCTTCTACCAGCAGCTTTAAAGGGGAAGATGCTCTATGTTTCTAGTCAGATCTGACAAGATCTTAGAGGGAGCTAACATATAAGACCACGTTAACTGACTTTGATAGAATATACTACATTATAATAGAATATACTAATCAATTTTATTGTTTATTATTTTAGTATAGCATTTAAATAGTCTATTTTCTAGATTCTGGGGAAATGGTGACAGCATAGTATTGAATCTATTCAGATACCTTCCCAACACAGGCAGAACAAACAGATAATAAAGCAAAACTCACTGGTAACATTTCAATAAAACCACGGGTTATGGGCCGAATTGTTATCCCCAAAACTCATATGTTGAAGCTCTAACTCCCAGTATCTCAGAATTTCACTGTATCTGGAGACAGGGCCTTTAAAGAGGTAATTAAAAAGAAGCCTTTAGGAAAGGTTTTAATACAATATGAGTTGCGCCCTTAGAAGAAGACATTAGGACACACAGAGAGGCGCTAGGGCACAAATGCATGCAAAGATGACCATGTGAGGGCACAGGAAGGAGGCATCCATCTGCAATCCAAGGAGACAGGGCTCGGAAGAAACTGAACCTGCTGACATCTTGATCTTGGACTTCCGGCCTCCAGAACTGTGAGAAAATGCATTTCTGTTGTTTAAGCTACTCAGTCTATGGCACCTTATTATGGCAGCCATAGCAAACTAATAACGTAATATGGTAACCATCAAATCCCAAAATACGGGTGGTTGGAGACAAATTACCAACAGCCAAAAGACCTGCATGCTATTAGCATCTATGCTGGAGGAGACACAGGAAGCAAAACTGGGAACATCTCATGGACCAGTGAAGAAGACAATCCCAAAATAGGCAATATGGATTCACCAGAAAGCACAGTGGGTCATTAGAAGAACAGAAACTAAAACTGGGAGGAATTTTGCCTGAGCAAACAACCACACATGGCTACTAAGCACTTGAATGTAGTTCATCTTACCTGAAATGTATGTAAGTATAAAATACTCACCGAGTTTCAAAGACTTAGCATAAAAAACAATGTAAAATATCTCATCACTAATTTTTCTCTATCGATTTATGATGAAGTGGAATATTTTTGATTTATTGGATCAAATATTATTAAAATTAATTTCACTTGTTTCTTTTTAGTTTTTAACGTGGCTAGAAAATTTAAAATAACATTTGTGGCTTATATTAAATTTCTATTAGTCAATGATTTTCTTTTTTTGTTTTTCGAGATGGCGTTTCACTCTCGTTGCCCAGGCTAGAATGCAATGGCGCGATCTCGGCTCACTGCAACTTCCGCTGCCTGGGTTCAAGCGACTTCTCCTGCCTCAGTCTCCCAAGTAGCTGGGATTACAGGTGTGTGCCACTACGCCCAGCTAGTTTTGTATTTTTAGTAGAGATGGAGTTTCACCACTTTGGTCAGGCTGGTCTCGAACTCCTGACCTCAAGTGATCGACCCACCTCAGCCTCCCAAAGTGCTGGGATTACAGGCAAGAGCCACCATGCCCAGCCTAGTCAATCAATGATTTTCGAGAGCATGCAATCAAGATACCTACTGAACTCTGGTGGCAGTCTACCTCAAAGGCAAGTCCAATTCTTTTGGTGGTAAGCCATATAAAATGACAGCCTATACCACAGGCTTGTTCAGACAGTTTAGGGTATACTCTTTAAAATAACATGGTTATTTATTTCAATAACAATAACCTTGCCATTACCAGTTTGCAGAACTAGCCTCTAAGAGAATGTTAATTTTCTGAAGAAGGAGGAGAAGGGGAGGAAAGAAGAAAAGAGAAGAAGAAGAAAAGGGCAGGGGAGGGTCAATGGAACAAACTGTTAATTTCTCAATTGTCCTCTCCTCTTTAGGAAAAAGGGAATCCTAAAAACAGGCCTCTAAAGGAAGCATTATAGAAACTTTCTTTCTTAAGTTGAATACTGGGAGTATATTTATTGATTTTTATTTCATTTTATTTTATTTTTGGAGATGGAGTTTTGCTCTTGTTGCCCAGGCTGGAGGCAATGGCGCAATCTCAGGTCACCACAACATCCGCCTCCTGGGTTCAAGCGATTCTCCTTCCTCAGCCTCCCAAGTACCTGGGGTCACAGGCATGTGACACCACATCCAGGTAATTTTGTATTTTTAGTAGAGACAGGGTTTCTCCATGTTGGTCAGGCTGGTCTCAAACTCCTGACCTCATGTGATCCACCTGCCTTGGCCTCCCAGAGTGCTGGGATTACAGGCGTGAGCCACCGCGCCTGGCTGGGAGCATATTTAATAAAAATAAATTCTGTAATTATTTTCACTTAAGACTATTACACTTCACTTTGGGGCACTTCGCAATTAAAAACATATATATACACACATACTCACACTATATATACGATTATATGTACTGTAATAATAGCATTATATATACTATCAGTGGCCTCCAAGGCTTCTTTGGCTTTGTGTATTTGCTCCTCTGGAGTCAAATAATTAGCGACTTGGAGGCCTCTGCTTTTGCAAAACACTGCAAGTTAGGGATATCACTGATAGACACAGCTGTGTTTCTCAAATACATGTCTCGAGATGCTGCCTTATATAATCCCACTAAGTATTCCATTCTGCTTTGACAGTCTTAGTCACCATGGCAACCAGAACCCTGCAAGCACTTGGGCTTTTGATCATTTTCTGACAGCATTCAAAGCTTTTTCTAACATTATTCTCACTTCATTACTATTGTAACTACATGCAAGAGCCATTATATGCAAAACATCATTCACTTCATCCAATTCTTATTTTTTTGGAATATGTTTTCTTACACAGTGAGTGGAAGGAAGAGATAAACTATTATGCACATATTATAAGAAGGTATTTTCAGTCGAGAAAAACACTCCATTAAGATATTCACAGCTGGGAAAATGAAAGGCTCTGACAACTTAGATGAACAGCTTAATATAACTTGGAAAGATACACGTCCAAGAGTAAAAAGAGAATTTATTATATCCCAAATGAGACATTATACAAAAATCTGAAACCTTTCATGCACTGAAATGCCCTTTTTCACTCAGCTCATAAAGAGTTAAAAAGTCCAAGTAACAGGGAACACAACAGGGGAGGTTTCTGAGGTGCTGTGTGTTCTACTTCTTCATCTGAATACAAGTCACATGGATGTGTTCAGTTTCTTAAAAATACACTTACAGCATGTGCACTTTTCTGCAAGTCAATTATACTTCAGTAATAAGTTTAATACACACTTCGTGAATTGAAGAAAGCAAGCAAAAAGAAAGGCATGTCAGAACATGTGGAAAACGAGAAGAAAAAAAAAAAAAAAGACAAGCACTAACAGTGAAAAGACTGCTAGAGGGAAAGGGCTTAATATAAAAAACTGACACTATTACAGCTGGATCCCACTTCATTCCATTTTCCCAAACTCGAATGCTGGTCCAGACCACTACCAAAACATTTCTTTTTCTCTATAAGGACCATGGACCTACTCAGACCAATTTAAATAAGGGAGTGGGGGTGGGCACAGGGGGATAGCAACCAAAGAAACCTCATAATTATTCCAAAATAAATCTTGTCTTTTTTTTTTTTTTTTTTGAGACGGAGTCTCGCTCTGTCGCCCAGGCTGGAGTGCAGTGGCCGGATCTCAACTCACTGCAAGCTCCGCCTCCCGGGTTCACGCCATTCTCCTGCCTCAGCCTCCCGAGTAGTTGGGACTACAGGCGCCCGCCACCTCGCCCGGATAGTTTTTTGTATTTTTTAGTAGAGACGGGGTTTCACCGTGTTAGCCGGATGGTCTCAACCTCCTGACCTTGTGGTCCGCCCGTCTCAGCCTCCCAAAGTGCTAGGATTACAGGCTTGAACCACTGCAGCCGGCCATCTTGTCTCTTTCTAAAGAAATGCTCATAAAGCAACATCAACACTCGAAAGAAAAGAGGTTTTTGATTGACATAACTCAAAGATCTTCTTTAGCCAGGAAACAGGGAGAGTAGCGTACACAAGAATGCCAACACACACCTCCAACCCACCACCACAGGGAACTTTAAGGAAGGCCTACAAAACTGATAAAGAGAGCCCTTTCTAATCAAGGTCTAATATTGAACAAAGAACACTTCTTTTTTCTCTTTTCTTTTTATAAAAGGGACAGGGTCTCACTGCATTGCCCAGGCTGGAGTACAGTGGCATAACATAGCTCACTGCAGCTTCAAACCTCTGGGCTCAAGTGATCCTCCCACCTTAGCCTCCAAGTTGCTGGGACTAAAGGCGCACACCACCACACCCAGCTAATTTTTAAATTTTTGGTAGACGGAGTCTTCCTATGTCGCCAGACGGGTCTGGAGCTCTTGGCTTCAAGTGATCCTCCTGCCTTGGCCTCCCAAAGTGCTGGGATTACAGGTATCATCCACTGCTCCTGGAAATACTTTCATTTATATAAACAAAAAAAGAAAGCAATACAGCTGCTATACTGGACAACCACATCTCTCTCAAACAAAAATCCAAAAGTATTCAGAAGATATAATACTTTACTCACCACAGAACTATTTTTGAATAAATAATTATGGCTGGCTGGCTGGCTGGCTTGCTTATTTATTTATTTATTTATTTAGAGATAGAGTCTTGCTCTGTCACCCAGGGTAGAGTGCAGTGGCGTGATCTCGGCTCACTGCAACCTCTGCCTCCCGGCTTCAAGCGATTTTCCTGTCACAGCCTCCCGAGTAGCTGAGATTACAGGAGCGTGCCACCATGCCTGGCTAATTTTTGTGTTTTTAGTAGAGATGGGGTTTCACCATGTTGGCCAGGCTGGTCTCGAACTCCTGACCTCAGGCGATCTGCCCACCTCAGCCTCTCAAAGTGCTGGGATTACAGGCGTGAGCCACTGCGCCTGGCCAATTATAGCTTATTTAAATTGAAGAGGATCATTCAATAAAACACTGAAAATATATCCCTGGTATATTTGCTTATCCACTCCTCCAGGTGATAGACCAAAATTTATCATTATTAGTATTGTCAAATTTTAAAACAGCACCTTAGAAAGATACTACTCCATACCTGGGATATAAGATTTATTTATTTATTTTATTTTTTTTTTTTTTTGAGACGGAGTCTCGCTCTGTCGCCCAGGCTGCAGTGCAGTGACCGGATCGCAGCTCACTGCAAGCTCCGCCTCCCGGGTTTACGCCATTCTCCTGCCTCAGCCTCCCGAGTAGCTGGGACTACAGGCGCCCGCCACCTCGCCCGGCTAGTTTTTCGTATTTTCAGTAGAGACGGGGTTTCACCGTGTTCGCCAGGATGGTCTCAATCTCCTGACCTCGTGATCCGCCCGTCTCGGCCTCCCAAAGTGCTGGGATTACAGGCTTGAGCCACCGCGCCCGGCCGGGATATAAGATTTATATTTCAAAACAGCTCAAAGAGTAGATTTGAAATGTTCCCAACAGAAAGAAATGATGAATGTTTGAAGTGATGGATATCCCAAATCCATAATGTGATCATTACAATGGTATGTATGTATCAAAATATCTCATGTGCCCCACACATATGTAAAATTATTATGTATCAATGTTTAAAAAGAAAAAATGAAAAATATGCAATAATCAAAACAATTGGAAATGTTTTTCTCATTAAAAAAATAACATAAAACTAACATCTCATTCCATACACAAAAATTAACTCAAAATGGGCTGGGCATGGTGGCTCATGCCTGTAATCCCAGAATTTTGGGAGGCCGAGGCAGGCAGATTACTTGAGGTTAGGAGTTCAAGACCAGCCTGGCCAACATGATGAAATCTCGTTTCTACTAAAAATAATACAGTATGGTGGTACGCACCTGTAATTCCAACTACTAGGGAGGCTGAGGCAGGAGAATTGCTTGAACTCACGAGGCAGAGGCTGCAGAGAGCTGAGATCATGCCACTGCACTCCAGCCTAGGGGACAGAGCAAGGCTCCATCTCAAAAAAATTAATTAAAATAAAAAGAACTCAAAATGGATCGCAGACCTAAATGTAAGAGCTAAAGCTATAAAACTCTTAGAAGAAAACACAGGATAAGTTTTCAGGTTAGGCAATGATTTCTTAGACACAACACCAAACGTACAAGCAATGAAAGAAAAGAATGACAAGTTTAACTGTATTAAAATTAAAAACATTTGTGCTTCAAAGGATATCATTAAGAAAGTAAAAGACATGCTGGGCACAGTGGCTCATGGCTGTAATCCCAGCACTTTGGGAGGTTGAGGCGGGTGGATCACATGAGGTCAGGAGTTCTAGACCAGCCTGGCCAACATGGTGAAACCCTGTCTCTACTAAAAATACAAAAATTAGCTGGACGTGCTGGCACGCGCCTGTTATCCCAGCTACTCGGGGAGTGGGGGCCGTGGGTGCCGAGGCAGGAGAATCGCTTGAACCCGGGAGGCGGAGGTTGCAGTGAGCGAGATCACACAATCACACTCCAGCTTAGGAGACAAGAGTGAGACTTCGTCTCAAAAAAAAAAAAAAAAAAAGAAAAGAAAAGAAAGTAAAAGACATTCCACAGAGTAAGAGAATATATATTTGCAAATCACACATCTTACAAGGGACTTGTATCCAGAATATATAAACAATTATAAATTAATAGTTTTAAAACTAATCCAATATTTAACTAGTCAAAGAATTAGAACAGATGTTTTCCCAAAGAAGAAACAGAAATAGCTAACAAGTGCATAAAAAGATGCCCAACATTAGGGAAATTCAAATCAAAACCACCAAGAGATACCATTTACATCCACTAGGATGTCTATAATCAAAAAGATAGAAAATAGTAAGTATGGGTGAGAAGGAGGAGAAACTGGAATACATTACTTGTGATGAGGCCACTTTGGAAAACAGTTTGGTAGGTCCTCAAAAGGTTAAACACAGAATTACCATAAGACCCAGGAATTCTACCCCTTGGTACATGGCCAAGAGAATTGTAATCGCAGCACTTTGGGAGGCCAGGGCAGGTGGATCACCCGAAGTTAGGAGTTTGAGACCAGCCTGGCCAATCTGTCTATACCAAAAATACAAAAATTAGTTGGGCAGGGCAGGCATCTGTAATTTCAGCTACTCGGGACGCTGAGGCAGGAGAACCGCTTGAACCCAGGAGGCGGAGGTTGCAGTGAGTCGAAATTGTGTCATTGCACTCCAGCCTGGATGACAAGATCAACACGCCGTCTCAAAAGAAAAAAAGAAATGCTCACATAAAAACTTGTATACAAATGTTCACAGGACTATTATTCTTGATAGCCAAAAAACTCAAATGTCACCAACTGATGACTGGACAAATTGTGATAAATCCTTACAATGGAATATTAATCAGTAATAAAAGTAGTGATATGTGCTACAATACAGATGAACCTCAAAAACATTATGTTAACAAAATAAGTGCATGATAGAAGACCACATATTGTATGATTCCAGTTATTTAATATATAAAATATCAAAAATAGGTAAATCCATAGAGACAAACAGTAGATTAGTGGTTGTCAGGGGTTAAGGTCTGGAAGAATGCAGAATCACTGCTAATAGGAACCGGATTTCTTTCGGGGGTGATTAAAATGATCTAAAATTAAATTGTAGTAATAGCTGCAAAACTCTGCAAACATACCAAACTTTTCAACTATAAATGCTGAATGGGCAAATTTTATTGTGTGTCAATACAGCTCCATAAAACTGTCTCAAAAAAAAGGGGTCCGAGCTATTATAACTATGTCAGTGTTTTACGTTTGAGAGCCCATGTGCCAGAAGTTACACAAGGGATTTAAATGCAAGCTTTTAAATGTCTTCCTACCTTTAAATCTACAATCCCTTTAAGATTTTATTTTTATTTTTTGGTTAAGGGTCTTGCTCTGTCACCCAGGCTGGAGTGCAGCGGTGTGATAACACCTCACTGAAGCCTCGATCTCCTGGGCTCAAGCAATCCTCTCGCCTCAGACTCCTGAGCAGCTGTGACTGTAGGCACTCGCCACCACATCCAGCTAATTTTTTCATGTTATTGTAGAGATGAGGTTTCGCCATGTTGCCCAGACTGATCTCAAACTCCTGGGCTCGAGTGATCCTCCCACCTCAGCCTCCCTAAGTGCTGGGATTATGGGCATGAGCCGCCGCGCCTGGCCTCTTTTAACTTTTTACTTACTTAATTTCAACAGGCACACAGATACGTGGGAAACAGGCTCACTAGATGTGCTAAAGCTGAGGCTAGCTGTGAGCAGACGTTTGCTTTGGGTTTTGTTTTTTTTATAATTGCGTCATAGAGTAATTGAGGGCAGGGACTGTTAGCTTTATCTCTGAATTTTCGTACCCAATACAGAATGTGGTACATACTGGGTGACAAATAATGTTGAAGAAAAAAAATATACCTAGAAGGCAAAGAAAAAAAAAAGTCTAAGTAAGGAAATTTAAGAGGTTTAAAACAATGTATTACAGGAAAACAAAAGATTTAAACCCCAGGCATACCAAGGAAAACTTCTGAATTAAAATAGTGAAAGAAAATATTATTTAAAAAGACACAATTAATTTATAAAGCCAAAGAAAAACATGATCTCAAACATCTCCTCTGCAGCACAAAATAGGAAGCAGCAGAGTGCAGGAGTTAAGAATACTGTCTTTGGAATCCTCCGTTTAACAAATATTCACAAAGCATTTACAATGTGCAAGACATGGGCTTAAAAACTAGCGAAACAGTAACAAACAGGGGCCTGCTCTTAGGGACATTTCATTTTAATGCAGGACAGACATAATAAGCAAGTAAATAATTTTAAGAGTGGTAACTGTCAAGAAGCAAATCAAATGAATATAGGAAAAAGAGAATGATTTAAAGGGCAGCTTTAGACAGAAAGGTATTTGAAAAATTCACATTTTTTAAAAAAAGATAAATTATCTGGTTTAAAAATAAACCTTGCCAGTATATGTCCAAACCTGGTGATGCATAATACAATTATAAAATGTAAGATTAAAAGATTGCATTTTTATCCATAAACCATAAATTAAAATAACTTGGTATCTTTACAATCATTCCTTTCTACATAAATTTTCAAAAATAAAACCTGTTTATCCCTAGAATTTTACCTATTGTATGAATTTTCTTCTAACTGGTACTAAGCTAATGAAGCTTTAGGTCTGAATATCCTAAAACTCTCAAGAACTGAAATATAGGTTAAATCATAAATAGCATGGTTTATAACACCCCATCATTACTTTTTCTTTTTTTTTTTTTTTTTGAGACGGAGTCTCGCGCTGTGTCACCCAGGCTGGAGTGCAGTGGCGCGATCTCGGCTCACTGCAAGCTCCGCCTCCCAGGTTCACGCCATTCTCCTGCCTCAGCCTCCGAGTAGCTGGGACTACAGGCGCCCGCCACCACGCCCGGCTAGTTTTTTGTATTTTTAGTAGAGACGGGGTTTCACCATGTTAGCCAGGATGGTCTCGATCTCCTGACCTCGTGATCCACCCGCCTCGGCCTCCCAAAGTGCTGGGATTACAGGCTTGAGCCACCGCGCCCGGCCTCTTCATCATTACTTTTTCTACCCACCCCCCGCCATCACCACCCCGATCTGGTAGACCATCATTACTTTAGGCACAGACATTTCATCCCAGAAAGCACAGAAAGAAAGAATAAAAGAAACAAGCAAGTAAACAAATTACAAAAATGCAATAGGAGGCTCCACATTCAATTGCATATGCATTTCTAGGCTCCTCAGACCTCAACACCCTAACGTGCAAAACCAGATGAAAATCAGATCTGGTGTGAGTAATGCATACAAAACCATCTCACAAAATAGCTCTTTCTAACTTGACTAAAACAGTGTAAGTTATCCTCTTTTCCTACTGTTTTTTTAATCTAAGAATTTAAAAAATGATGTCAAAGAAAAAAACCATGATTACTCTAATACAGAAATGTATATGACATTCTACCTATAATTTTCAGAAACTTACCACACATCAGCCAGAAAAAAAAAAATGCAGAACTAAAGAAAAGTTCAAAGCACCAAGAGTCCACTCACCTTAACCCATTGAACAGTTGCTTAGATTTATCCAGAAGATAACAAAAATCTGTAACTGTTTTCCTCTCTCCCTGTGGGATATCATCTTCAGCACCTCCAGAGGACATGATTTCTTTAAGAGCAAATTCAGTCCTGTAAGAAAACATATGTTCATTCATCCAGTAGGTAAAAATAAAAATAGAAAAAAACCTTAGTTATATCATCTGATAGTATTTTTTATCCAAGACAGATACAGAATTCTTCTGATTACAATCAAATTATAAAAATATAATTTAAGTGTAAGATACTGTAAGAAAACAGATCATCTCAGTCGGGCGTGGTGGTTTACACCTGTAATCCCAGAACTTTGGGAGGAGGAGGTGGGCAGATCACCTGAGGTCAGGAGTTCGAGACCAGCCCGGCCAACATGGAGCAAGCCTGTCTCTACTAAAAATACAAAAATTAGCCGGGCGTGGCGGTGGGCGCCTGTAGTCCCAGCTACTCAGGAGGCTGAGGCAGCAGAATTGCTTGATCCCGGGAGGTGGAGGCTGCAGTGAGCCGAGACGTGCCATTGCACTCCAGCCTGGGTGACACAGTGAGACGCCGTCTCAAAAAAAAAACAAAAAAAAAAAAAAAGGAAAGAAAATAGATCATCTCCTGTCATTGGTATGGATGAAAATTGGAACCATATTAGAAAGCAATTTTTATAATATCCTTTCATCTAATAAATATTATTTAAATGCCTGTTATGTTCTAGGCATTCCTCTACATGGTTAACAATCTAAAAATATTTATTTATTTATTTATTTGTTAATTTGATCCATTCTATAAATCCTTCTGGAACGCGGTGGCTCAAGCCTGTAATCCCAGCACTTTGGGAGGCCGAGACGGGCGGATCACGAGGTCAGGAGATCAAGACCATCCTGGCTAACACGGTGAAACCCCGTCTCTACTAAAAAATAAAAAAATTAGCCGGGCGAGGTGGCGGGCGCCTGTAGTCCCAGCTACTCGGGAGGCTGAGGCAGGAGAATGGCGGGAACCCGGGAGGCGGAGCTTGCAGTGAGCTGAGATCCGGCCACTGCACTCCAGCCCGGGCGACAGAGCGAGACTCCGTCTCAAAAAAAAAAAAAAAAAAAAAAAAAAGAAAATGATCCCACAAATGAAAAACACCTTATCCATGTATTTGTTTCAGTATCATAACATTTAAAAATTGAAAACAACCTAAAGGCCTCAAAGACGAAAATGGTTAGGAATACTACCACCGCACTCTACCCAATCACTAACTCACAACTGTGTTTAAGAAGGTGAGGCAATGGTATGAGCACACTTCAGTATAAAAGGGATATAAAATCACACACACACATAATACACACACACGTACACACACAGAGGTGTATTAAAACTATACTGAATTGAAACTATCTCCAGTTGTAATCAATTTCATAAACCTGCCATGTAAAAAGAAAAAAACAACAGTAAGTTGTCAGACAGTATGTACAATACAAACCTAAACTAAACTTTAAAAACTGATTTGTGGCCAGGCGCAGTGGCTCATGCCTGTAATCCCAGCACTCTGGGAGGCCGAGGCAGGCGGATCACGAGGTCAGGAGATCGAGACCATCCTGGCTAACATGGTGAAACCCCGTTTCTACTAAAAATACAAAAAATTAGTCAGGTGTGGTGGCGGGCGCCTGTAGTCCCAGCTACTTGGGAGGCTGAGCTAGGAGGATGGCGTGAACTCAGGAGGCAGAGTTTGCAGTGAGCAGAGATCACGCCACTGCACTCCAGCCTGGGTGACAGAGCGAGACTCTGTCTCAAAACAAAACAAAACAAAACAAACAAACAAAAAAACTGATTTGTGTTTACACACAGACAGAAATCCCTGGAACAATACAGGAAAATTTGGTCCTAGTGTAGGGTGTAAAAATAGGCAGACAAAATATAGTCACTGAAATAATGTGATACAATTGGTGAAATAACGAAATTTAATAGATCGACTAAAGAACAGAAAGGATACAGTTGAACAAATTAATAAGCTAAAATACCAGATTTGGGGTACTCTGCCAAAAGACAGTAGAAAGAGATAAAATACATAAAAGAAAAAGCAAGAGACCAAATAGGGAAATGAGGAAAATCAACTGCCACACAGTAGCTTACACAGGAGGAGAGAAAAACACAAATGAGAGTGAAGAAATATTTGCAGAAATAATGACTAAATTTCCCAGAATTAGAGAAAATATAACACCTAAATTGAAAGGACTCAAAGAATGTCAAAATAATCCCACAGCTAGAACCATTAGAGTAAAACTTAGGAAATCAGAGTTCTCTTCCCTTCCTGAAAAATTCACTCTTATATCCACCACGGAGGTATCCACATCCCAGGGTACCTGCATGGCTGTCAGAATAGAAACTATGTGAGGAGGCCATTCGCAGGCAGGGCCAGCTTGCACAGGATGTTGAAGGCTGAGGGTGGTGAGGAGGGCACCCATGAGGGCAGAGGACTGGCAGGGAAATTAGGAGCCTGAGCACAGTGACAGGACCTCCATGTAGAAGGGTTCAAAGCAGCAACGGGAGATTTGCTATACAGAGAGGGATGGATCAATAAGATCTATTAAGGGCCAGGCACAGTGGCTCATGCCTGTAACTCCAGCACTTTGGGAGGCAGAAGCAGGAGGATCACTTGAGGCTAGGAGTTTGAGATCTGCCTGGGCAACATAGTGAGATCCTGTCCCTACAAATTTTAAAATCAGCCAGATGTGGTGGCAGGTGCCTATAGTCCCATCTACTCACGAGGCTGAGGCAGGAGAATCGACTGAGGCCAGGAGTTCAAGGGTGCAGTGAGCTGTGATTCCTCCACTGCACTTCAGCCTGAGTGACAGAGTGAGCCCCATCTCTTTAAAAAAAAAAAAAACATTCTTTTTTTTTTTAAAGATTTATTAAAGACAATGGGACCCAGAGTTCTCACTTGGCAGAGAAGGGAGATGGCAAATATGGAAATGGAAAAAGTTAGAATGAACTCTGTGGATTGAAACTGGGTGCGGTGGCTCACATCTGTAATCTCAGCACTCTGGAAGGCCAAGGTGGGCGGATCATCTGAGGTCAGGAGTTTGAGACCAGCCTGGGCAACACAGTGAAACCCATCTCCACCAAAAAATACAAAAATTAGACCAGCATGGTGGGGTGCGCCTGTAGTCCCCAGCCACTTGGGCAGCTGAGGCAGGAGAATCAACTGAACCCAGGAGGTGGAGGTTGAGGTGAGCCGAGATCATGCCACTGTACTCCAGCCTGGGCGACAGAGCGAGACTCCGTTTCAAAAATAATAAACTGCAAGTATGAGTGAACTAATGGATTTCCGAAGACATGGACATACATGCATGGTGTGTGTGCCTACATAAGCACACGCAGATGCATACTCCCTAGCTCTTCAATTCTATCTACTGAGAGGGCCTTGGAGCAGTGACCATCTTCCCTCCCCAGTGGTATGAACGTTTCTAGCACCTAGCTCTTGACCTCTAATACCATTCTCCAATAAAAGGAACCAGACATCTTTGGAGAATTGTAATTCACTAATTACAGCACAGGGGTAGAAAAAGTACAGGATGAATCTGGAATATCTTGTGGCAGTAAGCAAGAAAGTGCTCAAGGAATGCCAAAGACATGTCCAAAAGACATAGGATCAAGATTGAAGGAGATCCCACTGGCCAAATGGGGTAATTTCAGCATCAATACCAATAATAATAGCAATGGATTAATACCCATTGAACAAAATAAGAAATCATGAATCAATACAGATATAAATAAATGAGTGAATAAATGGAAAGTGTGGTCGTAAATGGGATAGTTTCTGAATACTTCCCCCATAAACTACACATTACTTCCAAGGGAAAAGTAACTTTACAGCAGTAAAACCTGGCAGACACTGCCTTGATCAAATGATCAAAGTAACATCATTAGTAATCAGACAAATCAAAGTCCCATGCAATGAGAAGTGTAGTTCCCGTCAAAGATCTGTAGCCTGAGTCTAATCACGAGGAAATAGAGAAAACCAAGTTGGGGGACATTCTACAGAATAACCAACCTGTAATCTTCAAAAATGTCAAGGCCTTTCCTTCAAAGAAAAGGGAAAACTGAGGTATAATGTCTGATTCTCCCTGGATCCTTCTATTGAGACAACTGGTAAGGCCTGAATGGGGTCTAAGGACTAGACAGGAGTAAAATTTCAGTGTTATTAAGAAAGATGTTCAACCACCAACAATAAATTGGTGAACAAAATACAAACAGTAAAATACAGTAACAAAATACAAACCTAACGCAGCAAAATAAGCACATTAAAACTATACTAACTACAGCAGTTGAACATGCACTGAAACCAGCACAGTTGCTAGAGGCAGTGTAAATTAGTTCAAACCCGTGAGTTTCCCTGAATGTATGAGGGGACATTAAACGGTCATTCTATTAGATCTATCAATTACACTTCAGAAAATTTATCCTGAGGTTAACTGTCATTACTGGTAAATTACTCATAACACAAGAACTGGTGAAGAATCACTAGCATCTGGGACATTCTTCAAAATCTATCTTTCTAGTCTCACCTTCCATTAGCACACACATACCTATTCTCTGACAACAATAAAACACTTGAAAGCCTGTGAACAAATCCTACTCTTATACAGCATCATGATGTACATGCTATTCCCCTGGCCTATTTTGTTCACCTACCAAATTTATATTCATAGTTGAAGACACCATTCAAATGACTTTTCAGTAAAACTTTTCTTGAAAATCTAAATATCTCCCTGGCACCTACTTATGATCAAGTCAGTAGGGGCTTCTTCGGTTACTTCACAAAAAAGTTAAACAAATATACCAATTATTTGTTTTCTGAAAAGTCTATCTCACCATCTAGACACACATTGTCCAAAAGTGTAGTCATTAGCCATTTGTCACTATTTAGCACCTGAAACATGGCTACTCTGAATTGAGATGTGCTGTAAATGTGAAGTATAAGTGTAAAATATGCCAGGCTTAGAAGGCTTAGTATGAAAAAAAAAGCCATGGCAGAGAGTGAAAGAAAACTGATAAAGATATATGGCAACATAAAGATGGCATTAATATGTAATCCTAGCAACAGCATTGTTTGTTGAGATAATTCTCAGCAGACATCTTCAGAGTGGCTTCAAAGTAGTTCCAACTGTCTTGCAAACAGCCAGGTATTCTGAATACATAACCAAAAAGATCATCATGTATATTTTTACATCTTTCAGTATGCTAGTGATATGGATTGGCCCACCCAAATCTCAACTTGAATTGTATCTCCCAGAATTCCCACGTGTTATGGGAGGGACCCAAGGGGAGGTAACTGAATCAGGCCATCTTTCCCATGTTATTCTCATGATAGTGAGTAAGTCTCATGAGATCTGATGGTTTTCTCAGGGGTTTCCTTTTTGCTTCCTCCTCATTTTCTCTTGCCACTGCCATGTAAGAAGTACCTTTTGCCTCCGGTCATGATTCTGAGGCCTCCCCAGCCATGTGGAACTATAAGTCCAATTAAACCTCTTTTTCTTCCCAGTCTCAGGTATGTCTTTATGAGTAGCATTAAAATGGACTAATACAGCTAGGTTGCATAAGACAAATAGTTTGTGTTTCATGATTTTCTCAGTGTTTCTATTCAAGTATTTTATAAATATACCATCCTTCTTGTAGCTGCTACTTATCACATTCTACTCTAATATTACAGAAACCTGTGCCTCATGTCATACCAGATTATAAAGTCCTTGGCCAGGTGTGGTGGCTCACGCCTGTAATCCCAGCACTTTGGGAAGCTGAGGCGGGCAGATCACAAGGTCAGCAGATCGAGACCATCCTGGCTAACACGGTGAAACCCCGTCTCTACTAAAAATCAACAAATTAGCCCAGCGTGGTGGTGGGCGCCTGTAGTCCCAGCTATTTGGGAGGCTGAGGCAGGAAAATGGCATGAACCCAGGAGGTGGAGCTTGCAGCAAGCCAAGATTGTGCCACTGTGCCCCAGCCTGGGCAACAGAGCAAGACTGTCTCAAAAAAAAAAAAAAAAAGTCCTTAAGTGCTAAACCCATGTTACATTTATTCTTGCTCTTCAACTAAACCTCCAACAGAACTTCAAATACCTTAAGCACTTATTTCAGTCTTATGAATTGAAATGGATTATGGTAATAGTTTTGGACAAAGTGATATAAAACCTAAATTTAAGGCTGGGTGCGGTGGCTCACGCCTATAATCCCAACACTTTGGGAGGCCGAGGCAGGTGGATCATGAAGTCAGGAGATCAAGACCATCCTGGCCAACATGGTGAAACTATGTCTCTACTAAAAACACAAAAATTAGCTGGGCATGGTGGCGCGTGCCTGTAAAGAGGATCAGGAGGCTGAGGCAAGAGAATCATTTGAACCAGGGTGTAGGAGGTTGCAGTGAGCCAAGATTGCACCACTGTGCTCCAGCCTGGCGTCACAGCAAGACTCCATCTCAAAAAGAAAAAAAAGTAAAATGCTGTATAAGTACTACTGAAGTCAAACAATAGAATAGTTTTAATTATAACCTCCCCCTCCCAAAAAAAAGCAAGATTAGGCCTGGCGCGGTAGCTCACTCATACCTGTAATCCCAGCACTTTGGGAGGCTGAGGTGGGCGGATCACTTGAGATCAGAAGTTTGAGACCAGCCTGGCCAACATGGCAAAACCCCATCTCTACTAAAAATACAAAAATCAGATAGGCATGGTGGCACGCACCTGTAATCCCAGCTACTCAGGAGGTGAAGGTTGCAGTGAGCCAAGATCACACCACTGCACTTCAGCCTGGGTGACACAGTGAGAATCAATCTCAAAAAAAAAAAGAAAAAAAACATGAATGACTATAGAAAAGACAGGACAAATGGAAGGCAAAGAGTATAACAGTAAAATTAAAACACAATTAATGTCAGTAGCTACAATATATTTTAATGGACTAAGTAATAAAATTTAATGATGAAGTCTATCAGATTGGATTTAAGAAAAAAAAATACATGAGTAAAAGATTGAAAAAGGTTGAAAGTCAAAGTATGGAAAATACATACCTTGAAACATCAACCAAAAGGGAAGAAGCGTAGCTACGTTATTATCAGGCAACACTGACTTTAAGTGCCCCCCCCAAAAAAAATCTATATAGATGAAAAGTATTTCCTAGTGACAAAGTGTTCAATTCAATATATCCCTTTTATCTTTTTTTTTTTTTTTTTTTTTTGAGACAGAGTTGCACTGTTACCACCCAGGCTGAAGTACAATGGCAGGATCTTGGCTCACTGCAACCTCCACCTCCCAGGTTCAAGTGATTCTCCTGCCTCAGTCTCCCAAGTAGCTGGGATTACAGACATGCACCACAACGCCTGGCTAATTTTTGTATTTTTAGTAGAGACCGGGTTTCACCATATTGGCTAGGCTGGTCTTGAACTCCCGACCTCAGGTGATCCCCCTGCCTCGGCTTCCCAACGTGCTGGGATTACAGGTATGAGCCACCATGCCCAGCCAATTCAATATATTTCTAAATATCATATGCACCTAATAACATAGCCTCAAAATATATAAAGAAAAATGGATAAAACTAAACGAAGAAACAGACAAATCCACAATCATAATGGGAAATTTTAGAACATATCCCTCAGTAAAAAAGAATAATAAAAAAAGACTAACGATAGTAGGATTTTTTAAATCCTCATTAATAAAGTTGACCTAACTGAAATGCAGAGAACCATACAGCTACAAACTGTAGTTTATGTCTTTTTTATTAACATACCCATGGAGCAATCATAAAGATCAATTCTAGACGGCTGCTGTGGTTCAAATAAATAAATAAATAAATTAGTTAATACTAATTCTCATAAATACTCCATCTCAAATAAGTAAATAAATACTAATTCTACGCTAGATATAAACCAAGTCCCTACATGTCACAAAGAATTAAAATTACAGTATGCCTTCTGATCACACTGCAAGTAAGTGAGAAATCAATAGCCAAAACATTACTAAAAAAATTCTAAGCCTAGCGCAGTTGCTCATGCCTGTAATCTCAGCACTTTGGGAGGCTGAGGTGGGTGGATCACCTGGGGTCAGGAGTTCGAGACCAGACTGGCCAACATGGTGAAATCCCATCTCTACTAAAAATACAAAAATGAGCTGGGCGTGTTGATGGGTGCCTGTAATCCCAGCTACTTGGGAGGCTGAGGCAGGAAAATCACTTGAACCCAGGAGGTGGAGGTTGCAGTGAGCCAAGATCGTGCCACTGCACACTAGCCTGGGTGACAGAGTGGAACCCTATCTCAAAAAATAAAAATAAAAATAAAAATAAAAAAATCCCATGTTTGGAAATTAAGAAATAATCCATGTAAATAATTAATGGGTCAAAAAATCATAATGAAAAGTAGAAAATATTCTGAACTGATTCACAATGAAAATTAAAGTTTATGGATACAGATAATTCTATGCTGAGAGAGAAATGGCTGGCCTTTAAACATATATATTTAAAAAGAGGTTAGGAAATGAACAGCCAATAGGAGCAGCCAATTAAACCCAAAGAAAATAGATGGCAATAAATTTACGTAGATGAAATTAATTAAATAAGAAACACAACAAAGTCAACAAAATAAAGTTAGTTCTTTAAAAAGACTAATAAAACCCTGGCAAGAATGACCCACGGGGGAAAAAAAAACAACAGAGATTAATACCAAAAATGAAAAAAAGGAGTATCACTGCTGAAAACAAAAAGATCACAACAGGAATATTATAAATAACTTAATGCCATCAATGTGAACATTTAAGTAAAACAGACAAACATTAAGAAAAACATTTTTTGCTAAACCTGATACAGAAAGAAATTTTGAAGAGTTCTAGATCTACTGAAAAATTGACAGCCTAATTGAAAGCCTAACCACAATGAAAACTCCACACCCAGGTGGTTTCATTGGTAAATTTATAAAAAACAACTAAAGAAGACCAAAAAAAAAGAGGCAATCTTACATAAACTCTTACAGAATATAGAAGGAACATTCCTCAGCTCATTTTATGAGGCCAACATAATTTTGATACCAAACCCTAACAGGGATATTATAAGAAAGCAAAATTACAGGCCATTCTCACTAATGAGTATAGATGCAAATATACTAAGCCAAATGTTACCAAGTCCAATTCAGCAATATATAAAAAGGACATGACAAAATTGGACTTATTTTAGGAATGTAAAGTTGGTTTGATATTTGAAAATCAATCACTGTAATTTACCACACAAGTAGAATAAAGGAGAAAAATCATACTACAATTGCTCAACAGATGCACAACTCACATTTGGTAAAATTTAACATTGGCTCACAATTAAGAAAAAAAAAACCAACTCAGCAAACTAGGAACAGAAAGGGAGCTTCATTAATTTCATAAAGGGTATGTATTTTAAAACTATAGCAAAAATCATACTTTTCAGTGAAATGTTGATATCTTTCCCCTTGAGATTGTGAATGACTGCTATCACCAGAACCTCTGATACTGTATTGAATAAAGAAAAAAAGAAAACAAAAAAGATATAAGCTGTTATTATTTGTACATAACATGAACATTTCCATAGAAATTTCAAAAGAATCTACATGTAATCATCAGAACTAACCAGCGAGTTTAGCAAAGTTTCTGGATAAAAGGTCAACACATATAAAGGTTAAGTATATTTCTATACTCCCAAGAACAAAGAAAAAAATTTTAAATAAATTTAGTGTAGCCTAAGTGTACAGTGATTATAAAATCTACAGAAGCGTATGGTCGGTCCTAGGCCTTCACATTCACTCACCACTTGCTCACTGACTCACCCAGAGCAACTTCCAGTCCTGCAGGCTCCATTCATGGTAAGTGCCCTGATAGCTGTACCATTTTTTATTTTATTTTATTTTATTTTACTTTATTTTATTTTGTTTTATTTTTTAAGACGCAGCTGTGCTTGGAACCATTTTTTAATCTCTTACGTTGTGTTTTTACTGTACCATTTCTATGTTTAGATATGTTTGGATATACAAGTACTTAACACTGTATAATTGCTAACAGTATTCAGTACAGTACCAGGCTGTACAGGTTTGCAGCCCAGGAGCAACAGGCTGTACCATGAAGCCAAGGTATGTAGGAAGGCTATACCATCTAGTCTGTGTAAGTACACTCTATGATATTTGCACAACAAAATCGCCTCACGACACATTTCTCAGAACATATCCCTGTTGTTAAGCAACATGACTGTATATATAAATTACGTGAGGAGATTGGAAATCTATAAACAAGATCAATTCAACAGACACTTGTGGGAAGCACATGGGTAAACATATCACAAGAGTAGAAGTAGAGACAAAGGAAAAAGAACATATATTTTAATGGGTTGAGTTGTGCCCCCTCAAAAGATATGTTGAAGTCCTAACTTCTGGTACCTGTGAATAGGACGGGACCTTCTTTGGAAACAAGGGTTTTGCAGATGTAATTAAGGCCTAAGTTAAGATGACATCATGCTGGAGTAGAGTGGGCCCTGAATACAATGTGACTGTTGTCCTTAAAGAGCAGAGGAGACACAGAGACAGACACACAGGGAAGGGAGAGTGCCATGTAAAGACAGACAAGAGGGAAGGCAGCCACGTGAAGGAGGAGGCAGAGATCAAAATCACGCAGCTGCAAGCCAAGGAACGCCAAGGATTGCTGGCAACTGTCAGAAGCCGGGAGAGAGGCCTGGAAGAGATTTCCCTTCTGAGTTGCTAAGAAGGAACCAATTCTGCAACCACTCAATTTTGGATTCTGGCCTCCTGAACTATGAAAGCATAAATTTCTTTTGTTTTAAGCCACCCAGCTTGTCATTTCTCATTTTGGTCTTAATTTGCATTTCTCTGACAACTAATGAAGTTCAATACCCTTTCATTTGTTACAGCAGGCCTGGGAAACTAATACATAGATACATAATACATCGATAGAGTCCTTACACAGATTACAAAATGGGCAAACAAGCAAAACAACGAGCAGGGACAACTGCTCAAAGACATATTTTGCTGAGTAAAGAAAATTTGGCAAATTATTGACCTGGCTTGTTGACAATTACTTTTTATAGGAAGTTTGTGACAAAGCAACAATCTCTGGATTGAATTCTGAGTAAGTGGTTGGTAATATGAAAGTCTGAAAGAAATCTTGAAAGAAAATAATGTTAAGTCTGCATTACATTATACCAGTATGCATAAAGTGGAGTCATCACAGCAGTGGAAAGGGCCCTGATCTAGGACAAAAGCCCAAGTATTTCTGTTGCTAACACTTACTAGCTATGTGATTTTAACCAAAAATAACTGTAGTTAACACTTTGATTGCAAGTTTTTAATCCAGCAAAACAAGAAATTTACAAGCCAGGCGTGGTGGCTCACACCTGTAATCCCAGCACTTTGGGAGGCCAAGGCAGGAGGATCGCTTGACACTAGGTGTTCAAGACAAACCTGGGCAACAAAGCAAGACCCCATCTCTACAACAATCAAAAAATTAGCCAGGCATGACAGCATGCACCCAGCTACTCGGGAAGCTGAGGCAAGAGGATCCCTTGAGCCCAGGAGTTTGAGGTTACAGTGAACTGACTGAGCCACCACACTCCAACCTGAATGACAGAGTGAGATCCTGTATGATAAACAACAAAAACGACAACAAAAAAACACAAAGAGGCTGGGCGTGGTGGCTTATGCCTCTAATCCCAGCACTTTGGGAGGCCAAGACTGACAGCCTGCTTGAAGCAAGTAGTTCAAGACCAGCATGAATAACATGGCAAAACCCCATCTCTATTATTTTCTAAAATTTTTTTATAAAAAAATTAAAAATAAATTTACACATGGCTTGCTTACCTCAGATACCTGTTGTGAAGATAAAAATAAGATTTCAGCTGTAAAATAAGTTTGAAAACACTACATAATATCACCATCGTTATTATTCCGCACTTAGTGAGGTTTTAAAAACGTAAGGAAAAACCCTGTGATCAGACTGAAAAGGGAAACAGGCAGTACATAGGAAAGGAAGAAAAGAAAGGAAGTACATAGGAAAGAAAATAAAAATATAACAAATAATTTGACCGGGCGCGATGGCTCACGCCTATAATCCCAACAGTTTGGGAGGCCAAGGCGGTTGGAAAACTTGAGGTCAGGAGTTCAAGACCAACACAGTCAACATGGTGAAACTCCCGTCTCTACTAAAAATACAAAAAATTAGTCGGGCATGGTGGCATGCACCTGTAATCCCAGTTACTCAGGAGGCTGAGGCAGGAGAATCACTTTAACCAAGAGGCAGAGGTTGCAGTGAGCCAAGATCAAGCCACTGTACTCCAGCCTGGGAGACAGAGCAAGACTTCATCTCAAGAAAAAAAAAATTAAAAAACAAAAAAATTTATTCTGACAAAGATAGGAGAGCATTTATGGAAATCAAATGCTAAGAAAGGGATCATTTCGTTATGAGCTCAGAATTTTTTATTTTTCTTTTTTTTTTTGAGACGGAGTCTCACTCTTGTCACCCAGGCTGGAGTTCAGTGGCGTGATCTCAGCTCACTGCAACCTCTGCCTCCCGGGTTCAAGCAATTCTCCTGCCTTAGCCTCCTAAGTAGCTGGGATTACAGGCGCCCGCCACCACATCTGGCTGATTTTTGTACTTTTAGTAGAGACGGGGTTTCACCATGTTGGCCAGGCTGGTCTCAAACTCCCGACCTCAGGTGATCCACCCACCTCGGTCTCCCAAAGTGCTGAGATTACAGGCATGAGCCACCGTGCCTGGCCATGAGCTCATATTTTTAAAAAACATACGAAGAGATGGAATGGCTGTATAATTAAGAGCGAGCATAAAATATTATCACATGTTGTCTCAGTATGTGATAAATGGAATATTAATAATACCTAGCTCTTAAGGTTGTTGGACAATAAAATGAACTAACAGATATGAAACTGTGCTATAAATTACACTATACCATGAAATTGTTAGTTGCAAAATTGTTGCAAATACACTCCGAAACAGTACAAATTGAAAAATACCAAGTACAAAAAGTGTTGAATATGTGCGTGTATGTGAGGGGTGATGATGGTTTTGCCATATTCAGTATAAACAGAATAGCTACCACTTGGTACAGATGGCATTCCTATAATGGGAACAAATGACAGAGCTCTAAAAGCTGGTCCTTACCACAGTGTGAAGCATCTTCATGTATCAAGGATAGCATAAAATTATCATGAATTATACACAAATTATTTTCTAAAAACAATCTTTTTTTTTTTTTTGAGACATAGTCTCGCCCTGTTGCCCAGGCTTGAGTGCAGTGGTGCAATCTCGGCTCACAGCAACCTCCACTTCCCAGATTCAAGCAATTTTCCTGCCTCAGCCTCCAAGTAGCTGGCATTACAGGCACCTGCCACCAAACCCAACTAGTTTTTGTATTTTTAGTAGAGACAGGGTTTTACCATGTTGGCCAGGCTGGTCTAGCACTCCTGACCTCAAGTGATCCACCTACCTCAACCTCCCAAAGTGCTAGGATTACAAGCGTGAACCACCACACCCGGTTGAAACAATCTTTTTGTCTTATTCCAACATGTTACTGAAGTTAAATCACTAGGCCAGGCATAGTGGCTCACACCTGTAATCTCATGCCTGTAATCCCAAGGTAGGAGGATTGCTTGTGGCCAAGAGTTCAAGACTAGCCTGGGCAATATCTGATATGGTTTGGCTGTGTCCCCACCCAAATTGCATGTTGAATTGTAGCTCCCATAATTCCCATGTGTTGTGGGAGGGACCCAGTGGGAGATAATTGAATCATGGGGGCATTTTCCCCCATTCTGTTCTCATGGTAGTGAACAAGTCTCACAAGATCTGATGGTTTTATAAGAGGAAACCCTTTCGCTTGGTTCTCATTTTCTCTTTTGTCTGCTGCCATATAAGATGTGCTTTTCACCTTCCACCATGATGTGAGGCCTCCTAGCTCCATGGAGGTGTGAGTTCATTAAACCCCTTTTCCTTTATATCACCCAGTCTCAGGTATGTCTTTATTAGCCGTGTGAAAACGGACTAATACACTATCACAAGACTCTATAAAAAATTTTTTTTAATTAGCCTGGCATGGTGTTCTGTGCCTATAGTCCTAGCTATCAGGATGGCTGAGGTGGAAGGATCACTTGAGCCCAGGAGTTCTAGGCTGCAATGAACAGGACTGTACCACTGCACTACAGTCTGGGTGACAGAATGAGACTAACTCAAAGAAAAAAAGTTACATGCTATGATAATAATGAAAAGAGAAATGCATAGGTACCAAACTTCTTGTTGATCAATGTATAGAGAAATTGAATAATACCATGAGGACAGAGAGTTTAAGAAAAGGAAGCCAAAGGAGTTTTGGCATGGAGCCGCAGTGATACACAGCCAGAAGGCCATTTGTAAAATACTGCCCACAAGACTATAAAGACATCATTTTGCCTATCAGATATAGAAAAAGAGAGATGTTTATCTAACACACACAACTACACAAATTCCAGTACTAATTCAACTGAGACATAGCACAACCTAGCAGAAAGCACTGCAGTGAAAGGGAAAAAAGGCAGGAAAAAAAAGAACACACAACTGCTTGATTCACAGGGCAAAAGGAGTGTTGGTTAATCAGAGTAAATGTTGGCTCCGCTTGCTGTATTCTGCATTGTCTCTAGTAAGTCCATTCCTATTGAGGAAACTAAGTTCTGATTAGCATGAAGTGTTCAGGGCAAAAGAACAAATTACTTTCACTGCTTAAGGCATACAGATCTGCATGCATTTGTTTCAATGCCAGTGTCAGAAGGGAAAACTAAAGAGGGCAAGAGACAGGGGATAGTAGAGATTCTTTTTTTTTTTTTTT
>NC_037683.1:14012580-14047327 GCF_003255815.1 Theropithecus gelada | reverse complement strand
AGGTCAGGAGATCGAGACCATCCTGGCTAACACGGTGAAACCCCGTCTCTACTAAAAAATACAAAAACTAGCCGGGCGAAGTGGCGGGCGCCTGTGGTCCCAGCTACTCGGGAGGCTGAGGCAGGAGAATGGCGTGAACCCGGGAGGCGGAGCTTGCAGTGAGCTGAGATCCGGCCACCGCACTCCAGCCTGGGCGACAGAGCCAGACTCAGTCTCAAAAAAAAAAAAAAAAAAAAAAAAAGAATTATATCATTCCAATGTACAAAAGTAACAATGAAGCAAACAGTGTTTAATAACTGAGAGTATAAATGAAGAAATAAAACAGAAAAACTTGAAAAATGCAGAAAATAGCTTTTAAAAATTTATTCCTATGACTTCTTTTTCTACTTTTTTATTGTGGTAAAATATACATATTTACCATCTGAACCATTTCTAAGTGTACAGTGCAGTGGTACTGAGTACATTCATAGTGTTGTATAGCCATCACCACCATCTATCTCCATTTTCATCTTGTAAAACTGAAATTCTATACCCATTACATACTAACTCCCCCATTTTCCCCTCCTCCTAGCCCCTGGCAGCCACCAATCTACTTTCTGTCTCTATAGGTTTGACTCCTCTAAGAATATCATGTAAGTGGAATCATATAGTATTTATCTTTTTGTGTCTAGCTTATTTCATTTGGCATTATGTCCTCATGATCCATCCATGGTGTAGCATATATCAGTACTTCCTTCCTTCTTAAGGCTGAATAATATGCCCTTGTTTTTATATACCATATTTTGCTTCTCCATTCATCCATTGATGGACACATGGTTGCTGCCATGTTATAACTATTGTGAATAATGCTGCTATGAACATGGGTATACAAATATCTCATCAAGAACCTGCTCTCAATTCTTTTGGGTATAAACCTAGAAGCAGAATTGCTGGATCATATAAGAGTTCTATTTTTAAGTTTTTGAGGAACTGCCATATTGTTTTCCACAGTGGCTGTATCATTTTATAGTCCCACCAACAATGCACAAGAGCTCCCACTTCTCCATGTTTCTCAATACTTGTTATTTTCTATTTATTACTATTATTCCTTCTTGATAGCAG
This sequence comes from Theropithecus gelada, assembly GCF_003255815.1. NCBI lineage: Eukaryota > Metazoa > Chordata > Mammalia > Primates > Cercopithecidae > Theropithecus > Theropithecus gelada. The sequence continues at coordinate 14,046,226 of NC_037683.1, read as the reverse complement.
CCATCTGAATGAGTCTAGTTTTGATTTGCATTTCTCTAAAGACAAGTGATGTTGAGCATCTTTTCACCTGCTTATTGGCCATTTGTACATCTTCTTTGCAGCAATGTCTATCCTATGACTCTGTTTATGCAGTAAAAAGACACTTATACAAGGGCATTTTTAAAATAAATGTAATATAAAGACAAAAAAGAAACAAAAAACAAAAATAAAAATAAATAAATGTGTAAATAAAATGAAGAGTACAGGATTTAATCACTCTGAAAGGTTTTTTCCCCTGTATGGTTAGTCAAATACCCTCACGTTTCAGACTGCAGACTTCTGTTCTTCCTATTCTTCCAAAAGCTCCCAATTTCCTTAAGCACTCTCAATTTTTTTTTTTAAGATAAAGTCTTGCTCTGTCACCCAGGTTGAAGTGCAACAACACAATCTTGGCTCACTACAACCCCCACCTCCCAGGTTCAAGCAATTCTCCTGCCTCAGCCTCCCGAGTAGCTGGGATTACAGGCGCCCACCACTATGTCCAGCTAATTATCATATTTTTAGTAGAGATGAGGTCTCACCATGTTGGTCAAGCTGGTCTCGAAATCCTGACCTCAAATGATCCGCCCACCTCGGCCTCCCAAAGTGTTGGGATTACAGGCATGAGCCACCACGCCTGGCCTCATTCTGCCTTATTTCCAGGATAGTTACTACTTCTCTCAGTGGCAAAGAACAGATAGAATCTCCTAAGGATTTCCAGGCTTGCAGTTATGCTGGTTCCCAAACCCAAACTTGACCCAATTTAAATACAAACCCAATAAAATCTAAACTCTTATATTATTAATATGAAAAAACTGGCCAGGGATGGTGGCTCATGGGATTACAATCCCAACACTTTGGGAGGCCGAGGTGGGCAGATCACCTGAAGTCAGGAGTTCGAGACCAGCCTGACCAACATGGTGAAACCCCGTCTCTACAAAAAATACAAAATTAGGCAGGCATGGTGGCGCATGTCTGTAATCTCAGCCACTCAGGAGGCTGAGGCAGGAGAATCACTTGAACCCAGGGGGCAGAGGTTGCAGGATCACACCACTGCACTCCAGTCGGGGCAGTAAGAGTGAAACTCCATCTCAAAAAAAACAAAAGATGAAAAACTAAGGTCCAGTTAGTTGGTTATCTAAAAACAATACATACAAACAAGATGCATGGAATGACTATTTATGAAGCTAATGGGGCAGGAAACACAAAAATACACAAAATGAAAGAAAGCATCCAAAATATGAATCTGAAGACAGATGTAAGGAAGCATGACTCAAGGCCGCCTACTCCTAACAATTCATTCAAACTGTCTCTAGTAGAGAACTCACAATGTAGTTTCATTTAAATAACCATTTATTTATTTATAACACTAAAACTCAAGAGGAAACAAGCGATGTAAGCAAGGGCCTCAATCACCAACCAACGAGCTATTACTTCTAAATTTCTATTTAGTCTGTAAAGAAGTGCAGGCCACACAGATCACACAGGTGTTTCATTCTTTTTTTTTTTTTTTTTTTTTTTTTTTTGAGACGGCTTCTCACTCACTCTGTGGCCTAGGTTGGAGTGCAATGGCATGATCTCCTGGCTCACTGCAACCTCTGCTCTCAGGTTCAAGCAGTTCTCCTGCCTCAGGCTCCCAAGTAGATGGGATTACAGGCATGCACCACCACGCCCAGCTAATTTTGTGTGTGTGTGTGTGTGTGTGTGTGTGTGTGTGATGGAGTTTCGCTCTTGATGCCCAGGCTGGAGTGCAGTGGCACGATCTCTGCTCACAACAACCTCTGCCTCTGGGTTCAAGTGATTCTCCTGCCTCAGCCTCCCAAGTAGCTGGGATTACAGGCATGCACCACCATGCCCAGCTAATTTTGTATTTTTAGTAGAGACAGGGTTTCACCATGTTGACCAGGCTGGTCTTGAACTCCTGACCTCAAGTTTTCCAACCGCCTCGGCCTCCCAAAGTGCTGGGATTATAGGCATGAGCCACCAAGCCCGGCCTTGTTGTATTTTTAGTAGAGATGAGGTTTCACCATGTTGGCCAGCCTGGTCTTGAACTCCTGACCTCAAGCAATCCACCCTCAACGGCCTCCCAAAGTGCTAGGATTACAGGTGTGAACCACCACACTCAGCCAACAGACATTTCCTTGTTGAACAATCATATACAAAGATGAAAGCAACAGTGGCCAACAGGCCAACAGTCTCTGTATGTAGTACAGATACAAACAACATGAAAATCATTAGGGGACACTGGAACAACATCTCAGCATACTCTGACAGAAGGCTGTTAGTCATCAAATGTTGGGTTAATCTGTGCTAAGCAAAACAACAACAGTAAAAATGACCCACTGAAAGATACTTATAAGCCAGGTACGGTGGCTGATACCTGTAATCTCAGCACTTTGGGAGTCCGAGGCAGGTGGATCACTTGAGGTCAGGAGTTCGAGACCAGCTTGGCCAACATGGTGAGACCCCCATCTCTACTAAAAATACAATAATTAGCCGGTCCTGGTGGCATGTGCCTGTAATCCCAGCTACTCAGGAAGCTGAGGTAGGAGAATCGCTTGAACCCAGGAGGCGGAGGTTGTAGTGAGCCAGGATCGCACCACTGTACTCCAGCCTCGGCCAGAGTGAGTGAGAAGCCATCTCAAAACAAAAACAAAAACAAAAACAAAACACTGCGCATGTGGTCTGCACTTACAAAGAAAAAAGAAAACATGGATGGCTGGGCGGTGGCTAGCCTCTGTAATCTCAGCACTTTGGGAGGTCGAGGCAGGCAAATTGTTTGAGTTTAGGATGAGACCAGCCTGGACAACATGGTGAAACACCATTTTTCTCTTCTTTTTTTTTTTTTTTTTTTTGAGACAGAGTCTCACTGTGTCACCTAGGCTGGAGTGCAGTGGCGTGATCTCAGCTCACTGCAACCCTCCGCCTCCCAGTTTCTAGTGATTCTCCTGCCTCAGTCTCCCTAGTAGCTGGAACTACAGGCAAGCGCCATCACACCTGACTAATGCAAATTTTTAGTAGAGACGAGGTTTCATTCACCATGTTAGCCAGGCTGGTCTCGAACTGCTGACCTCAGGTGATCCACCCGCCTTGGCCTCCCAAAGTGCTGGGATTACAGGCATGAGCCACCACGCCCAGCCGAAACTCCATTTTTCTACAAAAAAATGAAAAAATTAGCTGGGAATGGTGGTGTGTGCCCATAGTCCCAGCTACTTGGGAAGCTGAGGTGGGAGCACCATTGCACTCCAGCTTGGGTGACAGAGCCAGTCCCTACTCATATGGTTACATGATATATTCCGTGACAATTCTGCTTTCCTACATTTCATGTTTTGTCTACAATAAATTGGATGCATGATAGGTAAGAAAAGAATAAACTTTTCCTCAAAAGAGAAAGAAAAGTTACTTTTTCTTTAAGCAGTAACTGATGGGTTATATTTGTTTTTTCTTGGAATACTCTATGGTATGGATATGCCACATTTTGTTTCTCCTTTCATCAGTTGATGAACAGACTTACACTTTTTGGCTACTATGAATAGTACTGCTACAAATATTTGACTACAAGATTTTGTATAGACATGTTTTCATTTATTCTGGGGATAGACCTCCTAGGAGAATTGCTGGGTCATCTGACAACTCTACCAGACTATTTTCTAAATGTACCATTTCACACATGCAGCAATGTATGAAGTATTGTATTTCTCCACATCCTCAACAACACTTGTTATTATATGTCTAAAGAGATTTGGATTTCCCTGATGGCTTTTCATGTGTTTATTGGGGCTTTGTATATTTCCTTTGAAGAAATGTCTACTCAGATACTTGACATTTATTTATTTATTTTTGAGATGGAGTCTTGCTCTGTCACCCAGGCTAGAGTCCAGTGGCGCAATCTTGGCTCACTACAACCTCTGCCTCCCGAGTTCAAGCTATTCTCGTGCCTCGGCCTCCCAAGTAGTTGGGATTATAGGCACCTGCCACCATGCTCAGCTAATTTTTGTATTTTTAGTGGAGACAGTGATTCACCATGTTGGCCAGGTTGGACTCGAACTCCTGACCTCAAGTGATCCATCCCCTCTGCCTCCCAAAGTGTTGAGATTACAGGCATAAGCCACCACACCCAGCCTTTGGTACATTTTTTTAATGAGTTTTCTTTTTATTATTTCATTTTAAGAGTTCATTACACATTCTAGATAAAAAAACACTGCCAGATAAATGATTTGCAAATACATTATTCCTTTTTGTGAGCTGTCTTCACGTTTTTGGATTGCTTATATTTCTATTTTTCTTTTCTCATAGTTAACTTTTATTTTTGTCAAAATAATATATAAACAATAAAAAAGTCAACAATAGGCCAGGCGTGTTGGCTCACATCTGTAATCCCAGCACTTTGGAAGGCCGAGGTGGGCAGATCACCTAAGGTCAAGACTTCAAGACCAGCCTGGCAAATATGGTGAAACTCCATCTCTACCAAAAATACAAAAAATTAGCCAGGCATGGTGCCACATGCCTGTAATCCCAGCTACTCAGAAGGCTGAGGCAGGAGAATCGCTTGAACCCAGGAGGCGGAGGTTGCAGTGAGCTGAGATCACGCCACTACACTCCAGCTTGGGCGACAAGAGTGAAACTCTGTCTCAAAAAAAGTCAACATTAACCACAAACATTTAAAGACAGTAGTCTGCTGGTTCACCCTTCCTCCCACCAATCCTATACTGCCAGCATCAACAGTTTCCCACTCTTAGGCCAGCCATAGTGGCTCACACTTACAATCCTAGCGCTTTGAGAGGCCAAGCAAGGCAGGAGAGTCACTTGAGCCTGGGAATTTGAGACCAGCCTGGGAAACACAGTGAGACTCCTATAAAAAATCTAAAACTTAGGTGGATGTGGTGGTGCACACCTGTAGCCCCAACTACTTGGGAATCTGAGGCAAGAGGATCACTTGAGCCCAGGAGTTCAAGTGAGCCATAACCGTACCACTGTACTCCAGCTTGGGGGATAGAGCAAGACTCTCTCTCTAAAATGTAAGAAAAACCAAAAATCAAAAAACTTTCAATTCTTCTGTTTTACCTGGTAGTTTCCTCTATTTTCCTACATAATAAGCTTTCTTGCAATTGCTTGATTCATCTATTTTTGATATTACAGATTTCCTGTAATGGCAAATAAGGGTTTTGTTCTCTTATAGCTCCCAGAGTACCTCCCTCCATCATTAGTTATATTATTATTAATTATATCATTTGGGGTTATATAAGCTAATATTTATATTATATATCTTTGGTTAAATCAATCATTAATGCTTAAATTGTGAGCCTTTTTATTGCTTCATTATATGGGACATAATTAAAAGGGAGGGAAGATCAGCATATAATTGAGAAGGCTCCTCAGACATCTATAACTGGAAGCTGGTTGTGCTTCTTTTAAATCCTGTTCCTTGCTTCTTAGTAAATCATTTTCACACTTACTAGTTAAATGCTATACTGTTTAATCAAATTTCATAGAGAAAGCATCTTCATATAAAAATGCCTGGGTTTTTTAACCGACCTTAATTAACAACTCATTAGTTCAAGGATTCCCAGTCTTTGAGTCAACATCCTGTTGATACAATGACAATCATAGAATTTACAAGATGGTGTTTAAGAAATCCCTGTTAGCATCCAAATCTATATGCATTGGCAAACATGTTGGTGACTTAAAGGAAAAAAAAACTGGTATTTCACGGAACATGAGGAGAAGGATGTAATAAATAAAGACAGTTATTGACCATCAGTTTTCATTCAGCATTCGATTACGAAAGCAGGAATTCGACCCCAAAGTCTGTGAAGGGAATATGTGCACAACACTTAACAAAGCACATGAATTTACTCCTTGAATTACAGCGATAAACAAGATGCCATGTGAATTCTAAAAGATACCGTGATTGTACATACTACCAAAAGCAGCTTAAAATCTGGGATTGCTTAACTAGAGGGAAGTCACAAAAAAAAAAAAAAGAAAGAAAGAAAAGAGAAGAAAAGAAATTGCCTCTCAGTTCCTTGGATCCTTAGTCACCTGTAGCTGGAAGGAGGAAGAAAAAGGCAGGTGGCAAGGTACAGGAGAAATCAAGCTCCCACGCTCCAGAAACCATGCCAGGCATTTTATATACTTATCATCTGCACACTCCTATAAGGTAGGCACTGTCACCAGAATTTAGAGATGAAAAACAGGCTCAAGTAAATTATTTCAGAGTTACAGTTAGAAAAAAACCCCCAAAGTCATGCTCTTCTTCTCAAAGGACCCTCATAGTATGCATCCTTAGATAAAAACACAAAGATTGTGAAATAGAGTTGTCTGATCCTGAGTTATCCCAGTATTTCAAATCCCATAGAGCCTACCTCTCCTTTTCCTTAAAACATAAGTAAAAGTATTTTCAGGCTTTCCACTACCCAGTGATTGAAAATCACTCTTTGAAAAAAATATTATAAGACCCAAAAGAATCACTAAAACAATTTTTAGAAATTGATTTTGGTTATCAGATCTACCTCTCAAGGAATGACTCGAATTACTAGATATTTTACTTTGGGCATGTTATTTAACTTTTCTCAGCCCTCAACTCCAAAACAGAGATTATACTATTTACCCCTCATAAAGCTATTATGGAGATTCTGTTAGACAATATTCATAATATTATGTCACAGAAAGTGCCCATAAACAGTCAATAAAAGGTAGTAAATATTAAAGCTGATAATTTATACCATTAATCACAATCCACTATGATATGGTTTGACTGTGTCCCCACCCAAATCTCATCTTGAATTCCCACGTATTGTGGGAGGGACCCAGTGGGAGATAAACGAATCACAGGGGCAAGCCTTTCCCATGCTGTTCTCCTGATAGTGAATAAGTCTCATGAGATCCGATGGTTTTAAAAAGGTGAGTTCCCCTGCACAAGTTATCTCTTTGCCTGCTGCCATCCATGTAAGATATGACTTGCTCCTCCTTGCATTCTGTCATGACTGTGAGGCCTCCCCAGCCACATGGAACTGTAAGTCCAATTAAACCTCTTTCTTTTGTAACTGTCAAGTCTCAGGTATGTCTTTGTGAGCAGCATGAAAATGGACTAATACGGTAAATTGGTACCAGTAGAGGCTGGAACAGTTTGGAGGGCTCAGAAGAAGACACGAAAATGTGGGAAAGTTTGGAACTCCAAAGAGACTTGTTGAATGGTTTTGCCCAAAATGCTGATAGTGATATGGACAATAAAATCCAGGCTGAGGTGGTCTCAGATGGAGATAAGGAACTTGTTGGGAACTGGAGCAAAGGCGACTCTTGTTATGTCTTAGCAAAGAGACTGGTGGCATTTTGCTCCTACCCTGGAGATTTGTGGAACTTTGAACTTGAGAGGGATGATTTAGTGTATCTGGTGGAAGAAATTTCTAGGCAGCAAAGCATTCAAGAGGTGACTTGGGTGCTGTTTAAGGCTCTCAGTTTTGTTTTGTTTTGTTTGGAGATGCAGTCTTGCTCTGTCACCCAGGCAGGAGTGCAATGGCACCATTTCGGCTCACTGCAACCTCTGCCACCCGAGTTCAAGCAATTTTCCTGCCTCAGCCTCCTGAGTAGCTGGGACCACAGGTGCATACTGCCACGCCCAGCTAATTTTTTGTATTTTTTAGTAGAGATGGAGGTTCACCATGTTGCCCAGCCTGATCTCAAACTCCTGAGCTCAGGCAATCTGCCCACATCAGTCTCCCAAAGTGCTAGGATTACAGACATGAGCCACCGTGCCCAGCCCTAGGCACTCAGTTTTATAAGGGAAGAAGAGCATAAAAGTTCCGAAAATTTGCAGCCTGACAATGTGACAGAGAGGAGAAATCCATTTTCTGGGGAGACATTCAAGCCAGCTGCAGAAATTTGCATAAGTAATGAGGAGCCCAAAGTTAATCCCCAAGACAACAGAAAAAATGTCCAGGGAATGTCAGAGATCTTCACGGCAGCCCCTCCCATCACAGGCCTGGAGGTCTAGGAGAATATGGTTTTTGGGCCGGGCCCAGGGTCACCGTGCCATGTGCAGTCTAGAGACTTGGTACCCTGCATCCAAGCCACTCCAGCCATGACTAAAAGGGGCCGAGGTATAGCCCAGGCTGTTGCTTCAGAGGGCACAAGCCCTAAGCCTTGGGAGCTTCCACATGGTGTTGAGACTGCAGGTGCATAGAAGTCAAGAACTGAAGTTTGGGAACCTCTGCCTAGATTTCAGAAGAGTATGGAAATGCTTGGAAGCCCAGGCAAAAGTTTGCTGCAGGGGCGGGGCCCTCATGGAGAACCTCTGCTAAGGCAGTTCAGAAAGGAAATGTGGGGTTGGAACTCCCACACAGAGTCCCTACTGGGGCACTGCCTAGTGGAGCTATGAGAAGAGGACCACCATCTTCCAGACCCCAGAATGGTAGATCCACTGACAGCTTGCACTACGCGCCTGGAAAATCTGTAGAAACTCAATGCCAGCCCGTGAAAGCAGCAGGGAGGGAGGCTGTACCCTGCAAAGCCACAGGGGCAGAGCTGCACAAGACCATGGGAGCCCACCTCTTGCATCAGCGTGACCCGGATGTGAGACATGCAGTCAAAGGAGTTCATTTTGGAGCTTTAAGATTTGACTGCCCTGCTGGATTTCGGACTTGCATGGGGCTTGTAGCCCCTTTGTTTTGGCCAATTTCTCCCATTTTGAATGGCTGTATTTATCCAACACCTGTACCCTCACTGTACCTAAGAAGTCACTAACTTGCTTTTGATTTTACAGGCTCATAGACAGAAGGGACTTGCCTTGTCTTGAATGAAACTTTGGACTTTTGAGTTAATGCTGAAATGAGTTAAGACTTTGGGGGACTGTTGGGAAGGCATGATTGCTTTTGAAATGTGAGGACATGAGATTTGGGAGGGGCCAGGGGCAGAATAAGGTTTGGCTGTGTCCCCACCCAAATCTCATCTTGAATTCCCATGTGTTGTGGGAGGGACCCAATGGGAGATAACTAAATCAGTGAGGGCAAGTCTTTCCTGTTCTGTTCTCGTGACAGACAATAAGTCTCATGAGATCTGACGGTTTTAAAAAGAGAAGCTCCCCTGCACAAGCTCTCTCTGCCTGCTGTCATCCATGTAAGATGTGACTTGCAGGCCGGGCATGGTGGCTCATGCCTGTAATCCCAGCACTTTAGGAGGCTGGGGCAGGTGGATCACCTGAGGTCAGGAGTTCATGACCAGCCTGGTCAACATGGTGAAACCTCATCTCTACTAAAAATACAAAGATTAGCTGGGTGTGGTGGTGCATGCCTATAATCTCAACTACTCCAGAGGCTGAGGCAAGATAATTGCTTGAATCCAGGAGGCGGAGGTTGCAGTGAGCTGACGTCGCACCAATGCACTCCACCCTGTGCGACACAGCAAGACTCCATCTCAAAAAAAAAAAAAAGAAAAAAGACGTGACTTGCTCCTCCTTGCCTTCTGCCATGATTTTGAGGCTTCCTCAGATACATGGAAGTGTAAGTCCAATTAAACCTCTTTCTTTTGTAAATTGCCCAGTCTCGGGTAGTCTTCATCAGCTGCATGAAAACTGAGTAATGACACTGTTAGTTCAATCATTCAATAAACATTGAGAGCCTTCTATGTGCCAGGTGTTTTTCCAGGTGCTAGAACATGGCAGTGAAAAAAAATACCCGCTTTCACAGAGTGTACTTTCTACACTCTGTGAAAGACAAAAATAAAATGAGGATAAATATAATATTCCAAGTGGTAAGAAGTACTATGAAAAAAGTACAGCAGGAAGAGAGAATGACGGAGGGTGACACTTTCACTGGAGTAGGCGAGGTGAAGCTTGCAGAGTTCCACTGGAGTGGAGACCTGGATGAAGTGAGGGCTGGGAGATCCAGGTTCCAGGTAGAGGAACAAGTACAAAGATGCTGAGGCAGGTATGTACTTGGTGTATGGAGGAACAAGAGGGTCTGTCTATAAATACAAGAGTAAAAACAAAATTTTTAAACCCAGCCCCTCATAAATTAGTTAATATGAAAAGGACTCTTGGCTGCTGCTTTTTAAGCACTATATAGAAGAGGCCAAGCAGAGACAACAATCCAGACGCCCATGCTCCAAGCTCGTCATCCTGGCTGGGGCCGAAGCTGCTTCTTCTGACTGACCACAGAAAGGGAGCACTCTGGTTCCCCTAGAGAAGCAGCCTTTTTCTAATTTGCACAAAGGTACCATATAGGACCTGCAACCCCTTCAGGATTTCCCTTTCTGTAGAATGCATTATGTCTACAATCATCAAAGCAGTGCTAATGGGTCTGTCAACTGAGAAATGAAAACAGACTCATCATGTTAACGTAGATTCTATAATGACATTTATTAAAAAATGGTTATAGCATGAGATAACCACAACTTTCCTTGTTCTTTATCTTGATATAATTTTTTAAAAATCTAATAAGCTAAATAAGGCTATGTGATATACATACACTGGATGTTAATTCTGAAGACCCAAGTCCAGTTCCCAACTGTTCCATTTTCCCCAAAGTCATGCAGCATTTACAGTTTTATCAAATTTCAGTTTCTTCATTCGTACTGAGGATAATGAGCACTAACTACCCTATCTTACTAGACTACTGTGACAAATCCTATTACAAAGGAACCATTTTTATTACTACCAATTAAAAAGGCAAATGTAATTATATTGTAATAAAAGTAGACTGTGTCTTTATTAAGGAAAAATATCTTGGGAACATCAACAGACTTTAAAAGGTTAAAAAAAAATCAAGTAATAGATGGGTGCAGTGGCTCATGCCTGTAATCCCAGCACTTTGGGAGGCTGAGGTGGGCGGATCACCTGAGGTCAGGGGTTCGAGACCAGCCTTGCCAACATGGTGAAACCCCATCTCAACTAAAAATACAAAAATTAGCCATGCGTGGGGGTGTGCACCTGTAGTCCCAGCTACTCAGGAAGCTGAGGGAGGAGAATCACTTGAACCTAGAGGGCGGGGAATGCAGTGAGCTGAGATTGCGCCACTGCACTCCAGCTCTGGGCGACACAGTAAGACGCTGTCTCAAAGAGCAAAAAAATCAAATAACATATCAGGCTTCTACATTTAAAAGATATTGGCTGGGTGCAGTGGCTCATGCCTGTAATCCCAGCACTTTGGGAGGCCAATGCAGGAGGATTACTTAAGTCCAAGAGTCCCCATTAAAAACTCAGCTAGGTGTTGTGGTGCACACCTATAGTTTCAGCTACTCAGAAGGCTGAGGTAGGAGGATCACTTGAGCTCAGAAGGTTGAGAATGCAGTGAGCCATGATCGCACCTGGGCAACAAAGTGAGACCCTGTCTCAAGATATATATAATAATTCTTTGCTGCTGAGAAAAACTTGCATCTGAGCCACCTAGAGGGTTAAAATGTGCCATGATGATAATGATGATACCATAAAAAATGAGCAAGACTGCTGACTGTCCTCCCAAGAGGACCAAGTGTCAAGCTGACACATCCTCTTCTCCTGGAGGCTCATCAAGTCTTATTCTTCTGTGAAGCCTCTACCCTTAGCAAACATAAGACCTGTCTTTAGACAACAAGACAGTAATTTTTTAGCCAATTTAAAAGTTATTAAACTGACTTAGTGCCACCATTTTTATCAAACTTTTCTGGATCACTCCTGTCAGAAACAATTTGTTTTTTCCTGAACTCTTAAAACACTTCGCTTATACAGCTCAGTTACCTTAGATCATAGTTATTTGTGTACACTCGTCATCCCCTTCCTAAATTGTAAGCTACTTGAAAGCAGTAGCTGTGTGAAATAATCTCTTCCTTAAAGCACCTTATGTAAGTGCCTCGAACACTGTTTCCAGGCAACTGCAAAATATGAACTAATCAAAGGCAGTGAAACAGTTTGTGTGTGCCTGCTCTATGGCTGCCACTGTTCTAGGTGCTAGAAAGAGAACTTCAACTACCACAGGTGGTCAGAAGTAAGGAAAAGTGACTGTGGCAGGGACTTGAGACTATCCAAATGCTGAGAAACCTCATTACTGGAGGGTCTCAGAGGGAATGTTGAATAGCTGGTATTACAAAGATGAAAAAAGGTCACCATTCAGTCTTGTGAGAAAGAAGACTATAATCGGATTGGCCTAGTAGTACATGTGGAACCTATAAGGATTTTGTGAAAAGAAAGGAAACCCTTCAAATTCCAAAGCCTTAGCCAGACTGCTGATCTAAACATATGTAGAGTAATTATCAGGATATTCCTAATAGATGAAAATGTAGTCTACAAAGGCAGATGTATTTGGGAACGGCATAGAGGCAAGAGTGGCGTGGGTAAGAGCACTGGTGCCAAACAGCCTGCACTCAATCCTGGTGCTGCCACTTACTATTCAAATCCAGCTGCACGATTTTAGCCAAGTCATTTGACCTCTTTGTGCTTCAACTTTCCCGTGTGTAAAGTGGGTAGAATAATAGAAACTGCTTCCCAGGGTTATCATGAAGATTAAGTGAGAATGTATGTAAAGTGTTTACAAGAGAGTCTGGCATACATTAAATGTTATGTAAGTAATACTGCCATTTAATTTACCACCTAGACTGAGACAATTCTGTGAATGAAAAGGGGCACTATTAGACTGTGGAAAAACAGACTGTCAGGCAAACTGGGATATATGGTCACCCTATAAATAAGTATAAGAAGAAACAAAGGAATGTAACTAGAGAAAGCAGCATTCTCTACTTCACCTCCTTATATAGAGGTCACCCATAGATGCAGGTACCAAATGTTAACATCTGACTTATCTCCTCTGCTATAGACATGTTATAGCTAAATAAGAACACTTAGTTTTTTGTTGTAAATACCACATGCCAGTAGCATTGATTGATACTTCAGTCAATATTGGCATGATGCCCTCAAGATTAGTAGAAGCCATCCAACAAACATTGAAGACATGCTAATGGTATCAGGCAGAAAGTTGGTAAGACTTGGTCCTTGCCCTCAAGAAGCTCATCACCAGTTAAGTAAATGATTCCTGCAGGTACTAGCTAGTAACTAGTAACTAGTCCCCAGAGGCCATTGCTACAGCAAATACACCAAAGTCTGAAGATACCTCAGCAAACACTGGGAAAGATGAGAAAGGTGATTTGAAAAACAGACACACTAGAAAAGAGAAAGTATTGCATTATTTTACATGGCACCTTCAAATAAATAAAGACATTCTAGACAAATAATTAGAAAAAAGTATTTGCAGCAGATAGCTTTTGTTTGGCCCATGTAGCATCGATTTCCATCGCTTTGCAAAATTAGTGCTCTTTCATTATGTGAAATCTCATTAAAAGCAAAAAAAATCCATTTGGAAGAAAACGAGGGAGGAGAGATAATGAATCGGGGAAACTGGTAATTTTATGTGTGTGACAATGGCTCAAAAAGAGAGTCCTCATGTTTTAAATACGCATACTGAAATATTTGCAGATTAAATGATACGATACCTAGAATTTGCTTCAAAAACTCAGGGTTAGGTGAGTGTGGATATACTCAAATATATCAAATTTATAGATATAATATACATACATAAAGTATATAATTGGCCATCAATTCACAATTGTTGAAGTCAGGTGATGAGAAAGTGGGAATTAATTATTCTTTTTAATTTTCTGTAAATTCAAAAATTCTCATTTAAAAACTTTTTGTTGATACATCAATAGAATGGTCTCAACTTTTTTTTTTTTTTTGAGACAGGGTCTCACTGTCACCCAGGCTGGAGTGCAATGGCACAATCACAGTTCATGGCAGCCTCAAACTCTTAGGCTCAAGCAATTCTTCCACCTCACCACCCCATGTAGTTGGAACTACAGATGCACACCACCATGCTGATATGGTTTGGATTTGTGTCACCACTCAAATCTCATATCAAATTGTAATTCCCAATGTTGGAGGAGGGGCCTGATAGGAGGTGACTGGATCATGGGGGCAGATTTCCCCCTTGCTGTTCTCCTGATAGTGAGTTTTCAGAAGATTTGGTTGTTTAAAAGTGTGTAGCACCTCCCCATTGTTCTCTCTTCCTCCTTCTCCAGCCATGTAAGACGTTCCTGCTTCCCCTCTGCCTTTCTCCATGATTGTTAGTTTCCTGAGGCCTACCCAGCCATGATTCCTGTACAGGCTACAGTACTATGAGTTAATTTAACCTCTTTGTTTTATAAATTACCCAGTCTCAGATAGTTCTTTATAGCAATGTGAAAATAAACTAATGCACACAGCCACCTAATATCTTAATGTTTTGTAGAGATGGGGTCTCACTATTTTGTTCATGCTGGTCTTGAACTCCTGCGCTCAAGCAATCCTCATGCCTTGGCCTTCCAAAGTTCTGGGATTACAGGCATGAACCACCATGCCTGGCTGTATTATTTTTAATTTTAAAAATAAAGTGCTTTTGAAAACTCCCTAACATAGAGTTTCTTAACCTTCTCACTCCTGCCATTTTGGGCCAAATAAGTCTTTGTTGTGGGGATTGTCTGGTACACTGTAGAGTGTATAGTGGCATCCCTCGCCTCTACCCACTAGATGCCAGTAGCACCACCCCCCTGCTTGTTGTACAGCTAAAAAGGTCTCCAGATATTGCCAAATGTGTCTTGGGAGGCAGATCACCCCCAGCTAAGAAGCCCAGTGCTAATATACCATATACCTTATCCAAAGCATTCCCAACCCTACAAAACAGAAACTCCCCAATTCTTAACTATATTCTACATATCTAATAATGATTTTCAACATTATATCTTTTCTTATTCTTAATTCAGTCACTAATACTCTACTTGTAGTTCAGACTACCTCAAGTAGATAAACCAATCGTGCTGCTGCAAATTTAATGATTCAGTAAAAATTATACTGCTTCTGAGACTTCTCTTCATCTATTTCCAAAGCTGAAACTAAAAACCTTAAGCTATTTATAGTACTATAACCTTCAAGAATATGGCCCAAAAAAGCAGGAAAAGGTTATACAATTCGATCTTCTTAAAATGTACTACTTAACCTTTGGTCAAATTAAACAGCTCCAAAACATGCCCCAAAGCAGAATAACCCATACAAAGATGAAAGTGCAAAGGATAATATTATCTAGTTTCCTATTACTCAAAATGAGATCTATAGACCAGCAGTATCAGCATTACCACAGAGTTTAACAGAAAGGCAGAATCTTAGGCCCTACTTCAGACCTACAAAATCAGAATTTGCGTTTCAACAAGCTTTCTAGATGCCTTGTATGCATATTATGTTTGAGGCAGTAATCTAGCTGGGATTTTTTTTGGTTTGGGGTTGGGGTGGGGGGCGGTGTTTGTTTTAAGAGAAAGACAGGGTCTCACTCTCACCCAGGCTGGAGTGTAGTCGCACAATCACAGCTCACTGCAACCTTGAACTCCTGGGTTCAAGTGATCCTCCCATGGCAGTCTCTGAGTAGCTAGCCTTCACTGTCTTAGGAAGATTAAAAAAAGATACCTTTTTTCTTTCTCATTATTTTTAAAATAATGGATAAACATTTGGCCCATTTCCAATAACAGATATGTAAATGACTATGATAAGGAACTAATGAGTGCTGGGAAATAAAGTTGAGGTGAAACCTAGATCATGTATTCTCAATTATCCACACCTAGAAAAAGGGTTAGCCTAGACAGCAAGCATGTAGTGCTCTCGAAGAAATAAACCATTTCTGTGTGTTTAGACTTGAACTCAATTCCGAAATGACCACAGCAACCCCCTTCAGCACAATAGTATACATACTAGGAGCTAGCCATATTTTCTTAATTAACAAATGATTAGTACAACAGGATTTTATCAAATATCTGCTAGATAAGTTACTTTGCCTTGTGCAAGATAGGAGTGAGTAAAAGGCCTCTAGAAAGGTCTAGATTTCAAGAAAGGAGGAGGCGGATAAGAAGAAGAGGAAGGAGAGGAAAACGAGGGAGGATGTGGAGGAGAGAGGAGGAAGAAGAAAGAGTAAGGAGGGATGGAGAGATGAGGAAGAGGATGAGGAAGGAGGAGGAAGGGGCAGGGGAGAAGCAAGGAATTTTTCCCTAAACGAGAATTTTAACAACAGGCTAATGGGCTAGTTCATGAATCTATCCACTTCTTTTCATCTCCACTGTCACTATCCTAATCTAAGTCATTATCATCTATTTTGGAGCCTCATGACTTATTCCCCCCACATGTACTCTTACACTCCTATACTTCATTCTTGACATAGCAGGGACCTCCTGGACTCAAGTGATCTCCCACCTCCGCCTCCCAAAGTACTGGGATTACCGGGGTGTGCCACCATGCTTGGCCTCAGAGTAATCTTTTTAGAAGTCTTTGAGATGGAGCCAGTGGCTCAAATAAGAAAGGATAGGTTGGTGGGGACGGTGGCTCACGCCTGTAATCTCAGCACTTTGGGAGGCTGAGGCAGGTGGATCACGAGGTCAAGAGATCAAGACCATCCTGGCCAACATGGTGAAATCCTGTCTCTACTAAAAATACAAAAAATTAGCTGGGCGTGGTGGTGGGCGCCTGTAGTCCCAGCTACTCGGGAGGCTGAGGCAGAAGAATGGCGTGAACCCAGGAGGCAGAACTTGGAGTGAGCTGACATCATGCCACTGCACTCCAGCCTGGGTGACAGAGCAAGACTCTGTCTCAAAAAATAAAAAAAAAAGAAAGGATAGGTTCAGAACTCACTCCAACAGATGCAATACCAGGGTTCAAACATGGTGGCAATAGCATCCGGAACCAGACTCCCCCAGGGGCATGACTTTGGCCATGATTACAGATCTTTGGATTCCCTTGGTTCCTGCCTATTTTCTGAACCAGATTCTCCAGTCTTTCCATCCATGCTGTGAGGTACTTGATAACTTTCCAGTAAATTCATTTTCTGCTTAAGTTTGCTGGAATTAAGGTCTGTAATTTTCAACCAAGAACCTTTCCTGGAACAATGCCGTTTCTTTTTTGTTTTTTTTAATGACCTGTCACTCACTAAGTTTAGCCTTCCAAAATGGGTATAATTAAAAAGCTAAAATTCTAAATGCCATTCACCTCACCGACCTCCTAAAAACAGCTTTCAAAGTGAATAGTTTTATTTATTACTCAGTTAAATCCAACATTCTACCTACTCCATGCTTGCACCTGGGCTACTAAATACGGCTGAAGAAATACACATGATCATGCTGACTGATCTCACTTTCAACGCATGACCACAGAATGGGCATTTCCACTACATTACTAGTCCACTCACTCTTCACTTTCCAGAGCCCTATCTCACACTTTTTCTTCTCTCCTCAAACATCCAACATATCATCCCCCATCCCCGCTTTTCAGCTGATGACAATTGTTTTATATTTCACTAAAAAAAAGAGGCCTGGGCCAGGCGCGGTGGCTCACAACTGTAATCCCAGCACTGCGGGAGGCCGAGGCGGGTGGATCACAAGGTCAGGAGATCGAGATCATCCTAGGTAACACAGTGAAACCCCGTCTCTATTAAAAATAAAAAAATTTTTTAAAAATTAACCAGGTGTGGTGGTGGGCGCCTGTAGTAACAGCTACTTGGGAGGCTGAGGCAGGAGAATGGCGTGAACCCAGGAGGCGGAGCTTGCAGTGAATCAAGATCACGCCCCTGCACTCCAGTCTGCGCAACAGAGCAAGACTCCGTCTCAAAACAAACAAACAAACAAACAAACAAACAAACAAACAAAACACAGAGGCTTGGCCGGGCATGGTGGCTCATGCCTGTAATCCCAGAACTTTGGGAAGCCAAGGCAGGTGGGTCACTTGAGGTCAGGAGTTCAAGACCACCTGGCCAACGTGGTGAAACACCGTCTCTACTAAAAAATAAATAAATAAATAAGTAAAAATTAGCCAGCCATGGTGCCAGTTACTTGGGAGGCTGAGACAGGAGAATAGCTTGAATCCAGGAGTCGGAGGCTACAGCAAGCCGAGATCACGCCATTGTACTCTAGCCTGGGCAACAGAGCAAGAATCTCTCTCATAAAAAAAAAAAAAACAAAAACAAACAAAAAAAAAAACCAGAGGCAATCAGTAAAGATCTTCCACACATATCCAGCCACAATGTACCATCTACTTGCACTTGTAGCCATATATATTATTCTGTCTTCCCTTCTATTATCTTGATTGAACTATGTTACTATCTAAGCCAAGCCCTCCATTCATGCCTTAACCCTCACATCCCTCACTATTATTCAAGGACATCAGCCCGTCAACTGTTCTCTTCTTGCAGCATCACCAGTGGGCCTCTGTGCTGGATAACTATCATCAGCATTCAAACAGGGTGCATTAGCGTCCAATCTAAAACTCTTCTTTCCAGCTCACATGCTCCTCTAGCCTTCATGCTGTTTCTCTACTCTCCTTCACAGCATAACTCTTTAGAAGACTTGTCTATAAGGCCGGGCGCGGTGGCTCAAGCCTGTAATCCCAGCACTTTGGGAGGCCGAGACGGGCGGATCACGAGGTCAGGAGATCGAGACCATCCTGGCTAACACAGTGAAACCCCGTCTCTACTAAAAAATACAAAAAAAAACTAGCCGGGCGAGGTGGCGGGCGCCTATAGTCCCGGCTACTCGGGAGGCTGAGGCAGGAGAATGGCGGGAACCCGGGAGGCGGAGCTTGCAGTGAGCTGAGATCGGGCCACAGCACTCCAGCCTGGGTGACAGAGCGAGACTCCGTCTCAAAAAAAAAAAAAAAAAAAAGACTTGTCTATAGAGCTGTCTCCCATTCATCCCCCATTCTCTGTTGAACACACAACAATTCACTTTGTTCCCATCATTCCACTGAATCACTGCTTGTCACTACCAATGAGGTCCATACTGGTAAATCTAGAGGATAATTATGAGTCTTCATCTTATGTTACTTATCAACAGCACTGGACACTGTTGATCATTTACCTCTTCTTAAAACACTCCTGGTTGCCTTCTAAAACATCATTTCTGGCGGGGCATGATGGCTCAGGCCTATAATCCCAACACTTTGGGAGGCCGAGGTGGATGGATCACTTGAGGTCAGGAGTTCCAGACCAGCCTGGCTAACATGGCGAAACACTGTCCCTAGTAAAAATACAAAAATTAGCTGGGCATGGTGTTGCACGCCTGTAATCCCAGCTACTCGGGAGGCTGAGGCAGGAGAATTGCTTGAATCCGGGAGGCGGAGGTTGCAGTAAGCCAAGATTGTGCAACTGCACTCTAGCCTGGGCAACAGAACAAAACTCCA
Source organism: Theropithecus gelada (assembly GCF_003255815.1). Taxonomy (NCBI): domain Eukaryota; kingdom Metazoa; phylum Chordata; class Mammalia; order Primates; family Cercopithecidae; genus Theropithecus; species Theropithecus gelada. The sequence continues at coordinate 14,027,004 of NC_037683.1, read as the reverse complement.
TCTCAAAAAAAACAAAAAACAAAAAACAAAAAAAAGTCACTTCCTCCTCTTACTTCACTGGCTGCTCCTTCTCAAAGTTTCCACCGATGGTTCACCTCATGATCCAACGTGGAAATGTTGGAGCGTTCCTGAGCTCAGATCTCTGAGGTGTTCTCTTCTCCCCTCATTCCATAGGTGACAGTGTGCATTTTCATGGCTTTACACACCAACTGTACACTGATGAGTTGTACATCATCATCATTTTTTTTTTTTTTTTTTTTTTTGGAAACAGGGTCTCGCTCTGTCACCCAGGCTGGAGTGCAGTGAGTGATCTTGGCTCACTGCAGCCTTCGCCTCCCGGGTTCAAGTAATTCTCCTGTCTCAACCTCCCCAGTAGCTGGGACTACAGGCGCGCACCGCCACGCCTGGCTAATTTCTGTATTTTTAGTAGAGATAGGGTTTCACCATGTTGGCCAGAATGGTCTTGATCTCCTGACCTCGTGATCTGCCCTCCTCGGCCTCCCAAAGTGCTGGGATTACAGGCGTGAGCCACCGCGCCCAGCCAACACTGTTTTTTTTTAATCTACACACTGGACCTCTGCCCTGAATTCCAGTCTCCATTTTCTTTCTTTCTTTTTTTTTTGAGACAGAGTCTCGCTCTATCGCCCAGGCTGGAGTGCAGTGGCGCAATCTCAGCTCACTGCAAGTTCCACCTCCCAGGTTCATGCCATTCTCCTGCCTGAGCCTCCCGAGTAGCTGGACTACAGGCGCCCGCCACCATGCCCGGCTAATTTTTTGTATTTTTAGTAGAGACAGGGTTTCACTGTGTTAGCCAGGATGGTCTCGATCTCCTGACCTTGTGATCCACCTGCCTTGGCCTCCCAAAGTGCTGGGATTACAGTGGTGAGCCACTGCGCCTGGCCTCCAGTCTCAATTTTCTAACTTTCTATTTGTCATCTCTATCTGAATGTCTAATTGGTACTCCAAACTTAGCAGATACAAAACTTAATTGCAACTATTCACCCCAAAAACCTACTCTATTCACAGTCTTCCCCTTCTCAGTTGGGGCAACTCCATTCTTCCGGTTGTTTGGGTACAGTTCATTCCAAACACAACAGACAAGATGATCTTTTAAAATATGTCAAATTTTATCACTTAGCTCAGAATCTTCACATGGTTTCCCATCTCATTCTGAGAAGGTCCCCAAGCCTTTACAATGGCTTACAAGGTACAAGGTCTCATATGATCTGATCACCACTATTATATCCAAGACTTTATCTCCTATTATTCTTCATCCTACTATTCTCATTCATTCTAGCCACACTGCTTTCCTTGCTGTTTCATGTACATACCAATACTCTACACATTCCTGCCACAGGGTTGTTTTGGAATTCACTGTAATCTCAGCTTGGACCACTCTTCCCAAAATATCTGCATAGCTAGTTCCATCATTTCACTCAAATCACCTTATTGGAGAAGTCTTCCCTGACCACCCCATATAAAACAGCAACACCCTTCTTTATACTTATTTATTTTTTAGACAGAATCTTGCTCTGTCACCAAGGCTGACATGCAGGGGCTCCAACATGGCTCACTGAAGGCTCAACCTCCTGGGCTCTAGTGACCCTTCCGCCTCAGCTCCCCAAGTAGCTGGGACCTCAGGCTCACACCACCAGACCCACCTACTTTTTGTGTTTTTTATAGAGACGGGGTCTCGCCATGTTGCCCAGCCTGGTCTCGAACTTCTGAGGTCAGTTGATCCACCTGTCTCGGCCTCCCTAAGTACTGAGATTACAGGTGTAAGCCGCCATGCCCAGCCAAAATTTATTATCTATCTCCAAATATAATACAAACTTCATGAGGGGAGGGACATTTTCCTATCTCCAGTGTCTACAATAAAGCCCAGTACTAATAGTTACACAAGAAACTGTTGATAAAGGAATAAAAGAAACTTTAAATTATAAATTTTTAAGTTATAAAATGGATATATAAAATGTATTAATTACTTTCACACACACACAAGTTGTGACACACATACAGATGTGCCACCCAGCTCTCCCTTCAAGAAAGAACTTGCTGGGAGTACTGGCAGCCCCTGCAGACATCACCTCTGCAGAGCTGCCTTGCCCAAGGTCAGGTGCTTCCCAAGGCAGCCCTCATCCAGTAACCAACGGAGACAAAGGTATACATGGTCCAGCCATTTCCACTCAAAGCAGGGCAACTCTGAAAGTTCATGTTAGCTCCAGAGCTCCCTGTGGAGTCAGCTCCTGTTGTTCAGACTGTACCACAGCTCAACTTCTCCCTGCCAAATCTTGCCTCTTCCCTTCCACAGAAGTTGAACAGAAGGGCACTACTAACATCCTGCACATTAAGTTGTATCTCAAATTCTGCTTTACAGAGCCTTTAACACTGTGATAGTTAAGACAAAACATACATGCTTATTAAACTAAAAAACAAAGCATATCCCTATAAAACAGAAAATGAACATCACTATAGTAGATAGTCCTACAATATGTGTTCTCTCCTTCTACAGAAATGGTTACATAATAACAGGGTCTCCTATTTTTAACTGGGCATAAGGCCAACCGTAATAAACACTAGTCTTCCTTGCATCCAGGTATGGCCATGGAACTAAATGACGGCCAGAGGGATTTGAGGGGAAGTTATGTAACTTTGAGAACTTGTCCTTAGAAGAATTAATGTGCTCTCTTCCTCCTGACTTCCCCCCTTTTTTCTAATGGTAATATGGACACAATATTGAGCATCTTGGACCACGTGGATGTGGGCAATAAGCTAGTGATGACGGAGCAACAACACAGAAGGAGCCTGGAAAAACAAAACAAAACAAAACAAAAGAACAGAAGGCTCCTGGATCTCTGTGGAGCCACCATAAAGGTCCTGGGAAGCTTAAACTGAGAAAGAATTAAACCCCTATCTTTCTAAAATCTCTGCAATTTGGGTGAGGGCTACAACTGCTGTCAGTGCTGTGCCCACATTTCCTCCCAACCCTGTGCTCTCACTCCCAAGAGCCAGCACCTGCAGGTCTTCGTAGAGGGGCTACCCTCAGTCTGCCAGCACTTCCTGGATATTTATACACTCATCCTGTATTAGTCTGTTTTCACACTGCTGATAAAGACATACCCAAGACTGGGTAACTTATACAGGAAAAAGGGTTTAATGGGCTTAAAGTTCCATGTGGCTGGGGGGACCTCACAATCATGGCAGAAGGCAAGGAGGAGCAAGTCATGTCTTACACAGATGGCAGCAGGCAAAGAGAGTTTGTGCAGGGGAACTCCCCCTTGCAGAACCATCAGATCTGGTGAGACTTACTATCACAAGGAGAACACAGGAAAGACCTGCCGCCATGATTCAATTACCTCCCACTGGGTCCTTCCCACAACACAAGGGAATTCAAGATGAGATCTGGGTGGGGACACAGGCAAACCATATCACCTTCCCACCAGGGATGGTCCTTAGCAATGACTGAAGGGTATGAAAGTATAAAGGCTCTACTTTATTTCTTTGGTCCCTGGCAGTGACAACTCCTAGGTATAACCTCCAGAACTCCCTTGCAAGACTAGCCAAAGTTGTCTACCTTGAGGCTTTGTTTGATATCACATCCTTGATACCAGCCTCCTATTCCTGTCCCCAGTCCTACTTTCCCACTCCCTAGCAGGTTTTTCTGTAACTCTTCTCAGTAAGTTGCCTTCCCATAAAAGTTTATCTCAACTCCTGCTTCTGGGGAACCCAACCTGAGGCAGTACCCTGCCTCTATCTCATTCCCCCAGGGTTCATCACAGTCAATAACTGTACACCTTTCCAAACCTTTGTCTTTGCATAATCAAACATGTGGTTCTCTTAAATGAAAATGAAATTATAGGATATAAACTATGCAACTGGCCTTATTCACTTGAAGTATTTCATGGACCGAATTCTATGACAGTAAAATATATATACACCTCACTATTTTTCAGGATACATGGTTGCCTATAACTTAAAGTTTAAGTAAATATCAAACCCATTTTTTGGAGAAGTAGAGAAAGAATTTTAAAACTGTAGGAAACTTCTTTGATTTACTCTTATCATTCTACTCAACAATGAGAAAAGAAAGATTATATTATGTATACAATTACTTCTAGGAATACCAAAAACAAGCAATGCAAAATTGGTTAAAAGTAAATAAATTAGCCAGGTGCGGTGGCTCATGCCTGTAATCCCAGCACTTTGGGAGGCCGAGGTGGGCAGATCATTTGAGGTCAGGAGTTCGAGACCAGCCTGGCCAACATGGTGAAACCCTGTCTCTAATAAAAATACAAAAATTAACCCAGCATGGTGGTGCGTGCCTGTAATCCCAGCTACTCAGGAGGCTGAGGCAGGAGAATCACTTGAACTCAGGAGGTAGAAATTGCAATGAGCCAAGATCATGCCACTTCACTCCAACCTGGGAGACAGAGCGAGACTCTGTCTAGGGGGAAAAATAATAATTTAGAAAAAAAAGTAAATAAATTAAATCATTCTTTATTCTAGTTCTTTGAACTCCCCAAAGAGTTTAAAGGCCTGAAATATAGACACAGATACATGCAATCTTCAATATATTAATACTTAAAATATTTAAATATTTTATATACAAATAAAATTTATATTAAATACCACAATATTCTTACAGTTTTGTAATTTAAAAAGGCAGGAAGAAAAAGAAGCAGGAAAATTTCCCTAACTCCCATTACAAGTCTGGTATTTCCAAAGAACATTCTTTTGTTACTGGCAAAATGCATTCTGGATATTTCAGAAGGATACGTTGCTTGAAATATATATTTCAAGGAAGAAAGATTATAGATACTTCGTGAGCCTCCAAGAATTAAAATAATAGCAATAGAAACTTCAGTATTTAGGCTGGGTGCGGTGGCTCACGCCTGTAATCCTAGCACTTTGGGAGACAGAGGCGGGTGGATCAGAAGGTCAGGAGATCGAGACCTTCCTGGCTAACACGGTGAAACCCTGTCTCTACTAAAAATACAAAAAAAAAAATTAGCCGGAGGTGGTGGCAGGCACCTGTAGTCCCAGTACTCGGGAGGCTGAGGCAGGAGAATGTTGTGAATCCGGAAGGAAGAGCTTACAGTGAGCCGAGATAGTGCCACTGCACTCCAGCCTGGGCGAAAGAGCGAGACTCCGTCTCAAAAAAAAAAAGAAACTTCAATATTTCAACACCAACATTATTTAAGAATGTATATATATTCTTATATGTACATATTCTTACATATACAAGAATATATATAAGAATATGAATATTCCTCTAAGAATATTCTTGTATGTATATACATTCTGATCTATATACTAATGTATATAAGAATAAGCATACCTGTATGTGTGTGTGTGTGTGTGTGTGTGTATGAGACAGGGTCTCACTCTGTTGCCCAGGCTAGAGTACAGTGACATAATCATAGCTCACTACAACCTCAACCTTCGGGACTCAAGAGATCCTCCCACCTCCATCTCCTCAGTAGCTGAGACTATAGATACACACCACAACACCTGGATAACTTTTTTTATTTTTTGTAGAGACTGGGTCTTGCTATGTTGTCCAGGCCAGTCTCAAACTCCTGGCCGCAAGCAATCCTCCTGCCTCGGCTTCCCAAAGTGCTGGGATTACAGGCATGAGCCATTATGCCCAGCACATATTTAGAACATGACTGAAAATATAACAATGTTATCTCTTATTGGACGGTAAATCTGGATTACAATTGTAAAAGAGACTTAATAAAGCAGTGTAACCTTTATTTTCCACAAAATGACTACGCTGGTGCATAAAATGAAACAGAAGCCTAGAAAAAACAAACTCTCATGAGTAACAAGATTGTTTTGATCTCATTTGGAACTGTTCAGTGTTACATATCAAACATTTTGGCAGGCCAATATCCTGTAACATTGTAATTTAAGAATGCTAAGATGGGGTACGGCTGCAAGATGCAGTCACACTGTAAGTAAAATTAAGAAACGAAGGGGGTCAGATATGTGAGAGAACTTCTGTGGTGGTGTTTTTCCTATTTGTGAACTGCAAAGGGAAGTCTCCAATCTAGTTATTAAACTTTCAGTCTGTCTGAGGTAATAGCTATTATGCCAAAAGCAATTACCCAGGCTAGTACTGCAGATGTTTTGTTGTTGTTGTTTTAGCTGAAGTCAGATAATTCCTGGGTTTGTCTGTATGTGCCCTTATCCCTTAATCAACAAAAACATCTACAACATCAAAATTCTCCCTCCTGTTTCCAGTTCTTCTCAATTGGCAAAATCACAGATTAAAAAAAAAAAAAAAAAAATTAGATGTGTGTCCAAAATTGTCTTTACTGCAAATGTTTTGAGACAAATTTTAAAAACAGATTTACTTGTAAGGGATTTTGTTGAGACGTAGAGAAACACTTCCTTCAAGTTTATTTCTGATACTGTTAGCTACATTCTTGGCATCCTTTAGGAATTTTAATACATATTCATATCCAAGAAAAAATAGAGAAAATATATATGCAGATACTTCCCCAAATTAAACTAAGCATGATGTAATTCCTACAGAAATTTGTTACGAAAGAAATCACTTTTTATTTTTTTTTATTATTATTATTATTTTTTTTGCGATAGTATCTCACTCTGTTGCCCAGGCTGGAATGCAGTGGTGCAATCTCGGTTCACTCTAATCTCCGCTTCTGGGTTCAAGCGATTCTTGTGACTCAGCCCGCCCAGTAGATGCGATTACAGGCGCTACCATGCCTGGCTAATTTTTTTGCATTTTTAGTAGAGACAGAGTTTTACCATGTTGGCCAGGCTAGTCTCGTCCTCCTGGCCTCAAGTGATGCACCCACCTCAGCATCCCAAAGTGCTAGGATTACAGGTGTCAGCTTTTTATCCTTCAAAGAAAAACAGGCCAGGCGCGGTGGCTCATGCCTGTAATCCCAGCACTCTGGGAGGCCGAGGCAGGCGGATCACGAGGTCAGGAGATAGAGACCATCCTGGCTAACACGGTGAAACCCTGTCTCTACTAAAACTACAAAAAATTAGCCGGGCGTGGTGGCAGGTGCCTGTAGTCCCAGCTACTCGGGAGGCTGAGGCAGTGAAATGGCGTGAACTCAGGAGGCGGAGCTTGCAGTGAGCCGAGATCACGCTACTGTACTCCAGCCTGGGCGACAGAGCAAAACTCCCTATCAAAAAAAAAAAAAAAAGAAAGAAAAAGAAAAAGAAATACACACCTTATGTTTAAGCAAAACATAAGAATTATCACTAGTACTTTGGCTTAGGCTCTGGCCGGCCTTGAACATTCCAGACTTTTAGAGTGAGTAATGAATATGAGGGAAACATGTGTCTGTCAGTAACAGGTGTTAAATTCTACTGTCTCTATGAATTTGACTACTCTAAGTACTTTGTATAAGTGGAATCATATTTGTCATTTTGTGTCTGGCTTGTTTCACTTAGCATAGTGTCTTCAACGTTCATCCATGTTGTAGCATGCGTCAGAATTTCATTGCTTTTTACAGCTAAATAATATCCCCATTGTATGGATATACCCATTTTTTTTATCTGTCCATCTATATCAATGGACATCTGGGTTGTGTGCACCTTTTAGCTATTGTGAATAATGCTGCTACTAACCTTGGTGTACCAATCTGTTCAAGTACCTGCTTTCAATGTATCTGGCAACATGCCCAGAAGTTGAGTGGCTGGATCATATAGTAATTCTATGTTTAATTTTTTAAGGAACTGCCATAATTTATTGTAAGATTTTAAAGCACAAATATAAGTGTATTCTATAGATCTATGAGAAGTAGCTCTTGTCTCTTATGGTGATTGCCCACATTTAGCTTACAATTGCAACTTGCAACATATATGTCAGAAGTGGCCCAGGTTTTCACATCTGGAAGGGAAAAAAAAGTAATAATAAGAGCTATCACTTACTGACTGTTTATTACACACCAGATTCTGAGCTAAGAGCTTTACATAGATTATTGCATTGAATCCTCAAGACAAACCTACTTGGTTCTACTGTCTCCATTTTAGAGAAGAGTAGTAGGCCAGATAGGTTAATGACATGCCTAAGATCACAAAGCAGATGAGTGCCAGCACCAGAGTGCCAGCACTCAATTTCAGGTCTAAGTCAGAGTCTTTGCTTTCATCACCATTCATTCTTTCAACAATCATTCATTAAAGGCCTATTACATGTCACACAATATTCGAATTGCAGGTGACACAGTAATGAGCAAAACACATAAAATGTTCTTGGACTAAAATACCTCTAGTAGGGGGAGACAGTACAAGTTATATAAATTACATAATATATTAGATGGTGACAAGTGCTCTGGAGAAAAAGCAAGGAGACAAAGGGGACAAAGAGCTGCAACTGGAAACAGGCTGATCACAAAAGATCTCACTAAGATGACATGTGAGCAAAAAAAAAAAAAAAAAACTTGAAGGGGATGAAAGAATAAACCATGAGGGAAATCTGGTAGAAAATTATTCTAGGCAGAGAAAAGAGCAAGTGCACAGGCCCCAAGTTAGCTTGCCTGATGTGTTTGAGCAACAGCAAAACACTGAACTAAAAACCGTGACTGAGCTGGGCACGGTGGTGCACGCCTACAGTCCCAGCTATTCAGGAGGCTGAAGAGGGAGGACTGCTTGAGTCCAGGAGTTTGAATCTAGCCTGGGAAACACAGTGAGACCCCATCTCTTAACAACAACAACAACAAACGCAACTGAGACTGAAGTGGAACCAGCCACAGATTGATGAAGAGGGGATGAGGTTAGAGAGGTACTGAAGGACCAGTTCACACACAGCCATGTAGGCCATTGAAAAGCCTTCTGCTTGTATGCTGAGGGAAATGAGGAGCCAATGGAGCGTTTTGAACAAGGAGTGATGTGACTTGATTGACATTTTAAAAGGATCTCACTGGCTACTGTATTGGGAGACAAGAACAGAAGCAGGGAAGCCAGTTATAAGACTGCTGTAACAGCCGGGCGCGGTGGCTCAAGCCTGTAATCCCAGCACTTTGGGTGGCTGAGACGGGTGGATCACGAGGTCAGGAGATCGAGACCATCCTGGCTAATACGGTGAAACTCCATCTCTACTGAAAAATACAAAAAACTAGCTGGGCGAGGTGGCGGGTGCCTGTAGTCCCAGCTACTCGGGAGGCTGAGGCAGGTGAATGGCGTGAACCTGGGAGGTGGAGCTTGCAGTGAGCTGAGATCCGGCCACTGCACTCCAGCCTGGGCGACAGAGCGAGACTCCATCTCAAAAAAAAAAAAAAAAAAAAGACTGCTGTAACAACTCAGGCCACAGTTTAAATCAGTGGAGAGTGGAAAATAGTTAAATGCTGAATATTTCCTAGAGATAGAGCTGACACTTACTGATGGACGGGAATGTAGAGGATAAGACAAGGTGAAGAATGACTCCAAGGCCTTTGATCTGAGCAACTGGAAGGATGGAATAGTCACTGGCTAAGATGAGACTGCAGGTACCACAGGTCTGGGGGGTCTATTGGGAGCTCCACTTTGGAAGTGTTAGGGTTAAGAAGCTACTGGACATCTGAGCAAAAATGCAGAACAGGCAGTTGGAATTTTGAGTCTAGAGTTCAGGGGAATGGTGTAGGCTGGAGTCAATTTAGTACCACAAAATGTGCCAGGAACTGTGTCAGACACTAGAAATACAGGGATGAATACATAGTACTGACCAGCCAAGAGACCAAAGTACATCCTTTCCCCCAAATGTATTTCTCAGTGTGTTTGTTAACAGTTGCTATGAAAGAGCAGGGAAAATGTCAGTCAGCTAAACAGTTTAGATTTCCTTTTGAGAATTTTTCAGACTTGAATAAACTAACATATATGGTGACTTTCCATAAGGGGATAGAGAAGTCAAGCTGTTATGTGAACTTCTTAGCTTTTGCTGAAGTGTATGTTGTAGGCACACACTGGTCTAGGGCAAGGTTCTCAACTCCAACACTATGGACACTTGGGACCATATGATTCCTTGATACAGGCGCTGTCCTGTGCACTGCAGGATGTTTAGCAGCATCCCTGGCCTCCACACACTAGATACCAGTAACACACCCCACGTCGGTGACAAACATTTCTCCAGACATTGCTATATGTCCTGAGGGACAAAATCACCCCCAGTTGAGAACCATTGGTCTAACGTTATAATCTATGCTTCCATAGGAAAATAATGATATTCCTTTTTCCTAAGTCTACTTTTATTTATTTAGCAGTAGAAAAGGATCTATTCATCTATCCTAATTATCCCAATGATGAGGTTCATTACTGTTTCCCTACTTAAATCAGTAAGAGGCCATTAGACATGAATTTCCTCATTTTCCCCTCCAGCCTCTATCTTACGTACCCTCCCTCATTCCTCCTCTTTCATAAAGAACAGTTGCTCCTCCAGCCACCAATTGTGCACTGGATTCCAGTCCCACTTGCCTCTGACCACAACTTGACCTTCAGCTACTCCCTGCCCAGTAGGTTTAAATTCTCCCTCAGCCTTCAAACACGCTAATTTTTTCTCTTACCAAAATGAAACAAACCAAACTTTCTTTTTTTTTTTTTTTTTGAAATGGAGTGTCACTCTGTCGCCCAGGTTGGAGTGCAGTGGCATGATCTAAGCTCACTGCAACCTCCGCCTCCCAGGTTCACGCCATTCTCCTGCATCAGCTTCCCAAGTAGCTGGGATTACAGGCCCCCACAACCATGCCCAGCTAATCTTTGTATTTTCAGTAGAGATGGGGTTTCGTCATGTTGGCCAGGCTGGTCTTGAATGCTTGACCTCAGGTGATCCACCTGTCTTGCCCTACCAAAGTGCTGGGATTACAGGCGTGAGGCACCACACCCAGCCCTACCCAAACACCTTCTCCTCTCCCTTAAGTCATCTCTTTCTCTATACAACTAAATTTTCATGAGGTTCCATCTTAGACGCCTGCCCTCTGCTTTTCCTCACTGCACATTTCCTTCTCTGCCTAATCAAGTCTAGGTCTACAGCCATTTTTCCACTCTTTCAAAGATGAGGACCTCTTACCTGCCCAGTTCAATGGTTTCCTCAGAGGCCTTCCCTACCTGACATCATCTAGTGCTGAAAACATTTTTACATTAACTCCTGAAGAAACTTTCTGACCCAGTGAGCAATCTCTCTCTTGAATCCCATGACATTATTCCCCTGGTTCTCTTTTCACCTCATTGATGCCTTTCTCGCAGTCTGCTTTCCTGTTTCTTCTGCATCCACTAACACAGGTAGTCTTTTGAGGATGATTTTCAGTCCTCTTCTAAATGACTTCCAGGTCTCCAAATACTCCCGGGAACTCCCTATTTAACTCTGACTTCATATTCTATCCTGAGCTCCAAATTAAGATTTTTAACAGCAAGATGGCAGGTTTTTAATAAAAAGAACCAGAAGTAATTTTAACATTAACAACAATCACCACCAAAAATGTCTTTGACATCCCAAGCACTGAAGAAAGCACTTTATAAATATTCACTCATTTAATTTGCTCCTCAACAGACGGTCCTTACTATTCCAACCATAATAATGAAGTTACAGTCTCAGAGAGGTTAAACAACTTTCTTACACAGCTAGTAAATTGTCAGTCTAGGGCTGGGAACAGATTTTACTTCAAAGCCAATTTTTTTTTTTTTTTTTTTTTTTTTTTTTTTGAGACGGAGTCTCGCACTGTCACCCAGGCTGGAGTGCAGTGGCCGGATCTCAGCTCACTGCAAGCTCCGCCTCCCGGGTTCACGCCATTCTCCTGCCTCAGCCTCCCGAGTAGCTGGGACTACAGGCGCCTGCCACCTCGCCCGGCTAAGTTTTTTTTTTTTTGTATTTTTTAGTAGAGACGGGGTTTCACTGTGTTAGCCAGGATAGTCTCGATCTCCTGACCTCGTGATCCGCCCGTCTCGGCCTCCCAAAGTGCTGGGATTACAGGCTTGAGCCACCGCGCCCGGCCCAAAGCCAATTTTTTAATCAAGTGACATTGTTTCACCTTATCTTTTCGATTTCTCCTCAAAATTCAATTTTCTTAGGTCTTCCTGAGTTTCACAAACTTATAGGATAATTTAAGGTTAATATTCAAACTATACACTCTTGGCCTCTGTATTAAAAGAGAAACATTTTTTCTAAGAATCCTAGGGCTAAAAGGAAGTTGGTGTTATATAATTCATCTCTCAGCCTGTAGGCAGAAGTGTATCTAACCCATTCCAGACAGATGGGTATCTTCTATTTTTAATGACATCTAGGAAAGGAAACTCTCGCCTACTAAATTTAGACTGTGAGCCAAAGGAAAGAAGCATATCTAATTTTATGCTCCATATAGCCAGGCCTTCACATATAGTTGGTAATATGCATCCTAACAGGATTATTACCACAAGTAGAAACGAACACTTAAAAACTACAATCAAAAAATAAAGAATAACTGATTCAACTGGACTCTTCAAGTTGACAAGAGAACAGAATCATTCTAGTCCAAATTACAACAGAGCTGACATCGTAACAATTCTTCCCATTATATTAAAACCCATCTGGCAGAAGTGATTGGAAAAATGACAAAGGAGTGTCCGGTAAGACGCATACATGTTTCACGGAGGTACCTAGTTTTTAAAAGTGAATACTAAATCTTAATGGAGAAGAGTCATGAATGCATCCTAAGTCAGTAACACTTTGAGGTTTATAGTTATACCTTTGCCATTGCTTATTCTTAACTCTAGGCTTTAAATCTAAATACTTCAGAATCTCCCTAAAAGATTTCAGTCTAATTCTGTCTGTCAGATTGTCTTTGCTGGCTCTCAAAACATTAAGGAAAAACCAAACAAAACAAATATTGCACAAATGATGCAAAATGAAGAGATTTCTGATCGTGTGTTTTACTTTAAAAAAAAAAAGCCAGCGCAGTGGCTCACGCCTATAATCCCAACACTTCAGGAGGCTGAGAAGAGCGGATGGCTTGAGCCCAGGAGTTCAAGACCAACTGAGCAACATGGTGAAACCCCATCTCTACTAAAAATACAAAAATTAGCTAAGCATGGTGGTGTGCGCCTGTGGTCCTAGCTATTTGGGAGGCTAATACAGGAGGATTGCTTGAATCTCAGAGGTTGAAGCTGCAGTGAACTGTGATTATGCCACTGCATTCCAGCCTATTCCTAATAGAGCAAGACCCTGTCTCACCAAAAAAAAGAAAAAAAAAAGGAAAGAAGAAACACTCTTTGCACCGTTACAACAGAAAGCTAAAATCACTGTAAGATATTTTTCTTGAAGAAGCCACTGGATAGGGTTGACACAAACGTTTAATTGGCTCCAAGTCAAATAACTTCCCAAATTAACGACTTGAGAATGCATCTTCGCAAAGTTAAGAAGTCTTTAGTATTACTTCAAATGACTTAAACTCCTGAGTCTACTGTAAAATTATGTTGATCACTTTTATTCATGATTAAAGAAAATTGAAAAGTACATAATTACCTAAGTATACCTTCTGACCACCACTATCACATTAAATCTGGTACAGACTAGCAATAAATGCAAGTTGATAAATGTGGGGAAATGTTTGTATAAAACTGCACTGGTAAGGCTGGGCCGGTGGCTCACGCCTGTAAACCCAACACTTTGGGAGGCTGAGGCGGGTGGATCATGAGATTAGGAGTTCAAGACCAGCCTGGCCAAGATGGTGAAACTCCGTCTTTGTCAAAAAACAAACTACACTGGTAATGTGTTGGTATAACTCCAAAAACCTGGGTCATAACTCAACCATTTTTTAAAACAAATATTCATCAAAAATAGCAAATGTCTACAGCAAGACAAAATATTGACCTGACCTAATCAGGCAAAACCATGAAATACTTTTTTTTTTTTTTTTTTTTTTTTTTTTTGAGACAGAGTCTCACTCTGTCACCTAGGCTGGAGTGCAGTGGCACAATCTCGGCTCACTACAACCTCCGCCTCCCAGGTTCACATCATTCTCCTGCCTCAGCCTCCCAAGTAGCTGGGACTTACAGGCACCCGCCACCACTCCTGGCTAATTTTTTGTATTTTTAGTAGAGACGGAGTTTCACCGTGTTAGCCACAATGGTCTCAGTCTCCTGACCTCATGATCTGCTCACGATGGCCTCCCAAAGTGCTGGGATTACAGGCGTGAGCCACCACACCCGGCACGAAATACTTTTGTTTCCCAAAAGCAAGGATCTATTTCTATCTAAGCATAATAATGAGGTAGGATATTTGTGACCAAAATAATTCTTTCCCCAGTCGTTATTTAGTGAATGACTTGACAATGAATTTGAATTAAAGGAATAAAATTTTATTTTGTCACATTCTAACCTTATAATCATTGTTTTAAACTACTTAAGTGAAAACATCTTATAAGCACTATATATATTTCAAACTAACAACCACCTTCAAACTTTTTTTTTTTTTTTTTTTTTTTTTTTTTTTTTTTTTTT
>NC_037683.1:13925892-14002580 GCF_003255815.1 Theropithecus gelada | reverse complement strand
GGCGAGGTGGCGGGCGCCTGTAGTCCCAGCTACCCGGGAGGCTGAGGCAGGAGAATGGCGTGAACTCGGGGGGCGGAGCTTGCAGTGAGCTGAGATCAGGCCACTGCACTCCAGCCTGGGCGACAGAGCAAGACTCTGTCTCAAAAAAAAAAAAAAAAAAAAAAAATTTTAAAAAGTAAATGCAATATATACACTCATAATGTATAATATATATAATCATAACACCTTGTGTTATATGATCATTATAAAAGTAGAAAATCCAGAAAGTATGATGAGTTTTTTGTTTTTTGTTTTGTTTTTTGGCTGGGCACAGTGGCTCACACCTATAATCCCAGACTTTGAGAGCCAGAGGCAGGCAGATCACCTGAACTCGGGAGTTGGAGACCAGCCTGACCAACATGGAGAAGCCCTGTCTCTACTAAAAACACAAAATTAGCTGGGCGTGGTGGTGCATGCCTGTAATCCCAGCTACTTGGGAGGCTGAGGCAGGAGAATCGCTTGAAACTGGGAGGCAGAGTTTGCGGTAAGCCGAGATCACACCATTGCACTCCAGTCTGGGCAACAAGAGCAAAACTCCATCTCGAGAAAAAAGAAATTTTTTTAATTATCCAAAATTTCACTCCCTGGAGTAAGGATTAATATTCCAAGGCAACGGTTCCCAAATTGTGTGCTCAGGTGCCTTGGGGTACCATATCAAATTCACAAGGATGCTGCAAAATATTTTAAATTTTCAAGGTAAACACAGTGACATCTGTCAGATACTATGCAAACTACAAGTTCTAGCTAATTCAACTTTAACATAAGGTCACTCAACATTCCTTTCAATAATGTCACATCTTGGTGAAGCTGTTTTTTAGTAGTCACTGGCACAAAAAATAAACGCTATGTGAAAATCATATGGTACAGGGAAACAGCTAACGGTGTACAATGATTCTAAGGTTGGAGAAGTTGTACAATACTCAACATACACTCCACTAGTAATTACAGTATTGAAGAATGAAATAAACTTTTTTCCTTAAAAAAAAAAAACACACATTATACACCTAGTATAATGGCTAAATTTTTAAAATATCAAGTGCTGGCAAGAAAAGAAACTGGAATTCTCACTGAAGTACCTGATGGGAGTGTAAACTGGTACAACCATTCCAGAAAACAACTGTCCATATTTAGTTGACAAATGCTCATTTTATATGACCTAGAATTTCTTTAGATATATAATCTGAGGGACCTTTTTTCCCCCCAGAGAGAGGGTCTTGCTCTGTTGCCCAGGCTGTAGTACAGTGGCGTGATCACAGCTCACACCAGCCTCAAACTCCTTGGCTCAAGCGATCCTCTCACCTTGGCCTTCTAAGTAGCTGGCGCTACAGGTACCAGCTACTTTTTTTTTTTTTTTGAGATGGAGTCTTGCTCTGTTGCCCAGGCTGGAGCGCAGTGGCGTGATCTCAGCTCACTGCAACCTCCATTTCCCAGGTTCAAGCGATTCTCCTGCCTCAGCCTCCCGAGTAGCTGGGATTACAGGCATGCACCACCATGCCCAGCTAATTTTTGTATGTTTAGTAGAGACGGGGTTTTGCCATGATGGCCAGGCTGGTCTCAAACTCCTGACCTCAGGTGATCCGCCCACCTCAGCTTCCCAAAGTGCTGGGATTACAGGCCTGAGCTTCTGCACCCAGCCTAAACAAACTCTTGAAGCACATGTACACCAGAATACACTTTCTAAATGTTGGTAGTTGCATTGCTTGTTATTTAAAAACAAACCAACTGCAGATAAACAGTGACATAGTCATGTAACTGAATACCATGTAACAGTTTAAATGGAGTATATCAATATGCATCAACACAAATGAATCTCAAACTCCTAATGTTGAATGAATAAAGCAAACTGAAGAATACATACAGTATCATTTCATGAATATAAAATTTGACAAATCTAAAACTAAAAAATTGATTTACAGTTATAGGCCTATCCAGTCACTTAAATAATATATTTAGTTATATCCATGTTGTAAAATTATGAAAAAAATGCAAATGAATAAAAATAACTTATTCTTCCAATAGGAGAGAGAAGGAAGCAAATGCCATAGAAAAGAGGAATACGAGGAACTTTCAAGGTATTGACGATATACTATTTTTTTAAGTTGGCGAGTGAGAACAAACATTTATTATAATTCTTCTTTAAAGTACACATATGTTGGCCAGGCGCAGTGACTCACGCCTGTAATCCCAGCACTTTGGGAGACCAAGGCAGGCAGATAACCTGAGGTCAGGAGTTGGAGACCAGCCTGGCTAACATGGTGAAATCCTGTCTCTATTGAAAAAAAAAATTAGCTGGGCGTAGTGGCACATTCCTGTCTACTTCAGGAGGCTGAGGCAAGAGAATCGCTTGAACCTGGGAGGCGGAGGTTGCAGTGAGCCAAGACTGCACCATCGCACTCCAGCTTGGGTGACAGAGCGAGACTCCGTCTCAAAAAAAAAATTAATTAAAAAATTAATAAAGTATACATGTTATATATGCTTTTGTGTATATATTAGAATTAACTTTAAAATATTAAAAGTATCATTTATTTAACAAAGAATCTGTGGAACACCTACTATGTTCCACCATTTTCTGTGCTTTATCAAGAAAGAAATATCCCTGCCCTCACAGGGCTTCCATTTTAGCAGAGGAAGGATGACAGAAAGCAAAATCCAGAATGAATAAACAAGGGGAAAAGAATATACACATACACTCTTTTTTATTTAAAAAATAAGAAGTGGCCGGATGCAGTGGCTCACACCTGTAATCCCAGCATTTTGGGAGGCCAAGGCGGGCAGATCACAAGGTCAGGAGATTGAGACCATCCTGGCTAACATGGTGAAACCCCGTCTCTACTAAAAATACAAAAAATTAGCCGGGCATGGTGGTGGGCGCCTATAGTCCCAGCTACTTGGGAGGCTGAGGCAGGAGAATGGCATGAACCTCAGAGGTGGAGCTTGCAGTGAGCAGAGATTGCGCCACCGCACTCCAGCCTGGGGGACAGAGGGAGACTCCGTCTTAAAAAAAAGAAAAAAAAAAAAAATAAGAGGTAGAACAGGAAAAGGGATACCAGGAATATAGGACAGACTGTAACATGAACTAGTCACTGAATTTAAGATGTTTAAATTTTTTATTACAACTAAAATGTTATTACAAATAAAAACTCTAGATTTTTTACCAGTTTATAAGAACTAGGAAAAAAATCTAAAAGACAAAAACCACCAGTAATGTATTAAGAGAAAACCATTCTCTGCTTTCAGTAACCTTAAGAACGTCAAGTAAGACTCTCCATCAGAAGCCCTCAGAATGTTGATTAAAAAAAAAGTACCTGACCTATCTAGACGCTTTAAAAATATGTGTTGAACAAATCATTGTTTTCTCCCATAGCTCAAAATTATCCCATTTTTGAGCTAGCATTTTCCATAAAATAAAAATTTTAAGAATAATTTATGAAAATAAAGAATATCTGAACTCTCATTTACCCTTTCACTTATCATATTTATTCTTTACCTGGTGTCAATTTTCAAACACACCGATGTATTTGACATGCTGCAAAGGATAAAGGAATATGAAACATGAGAGAATAAAGAAAAATCTGAGGCCTGCAGGAATTATATGCTGACCGAATTAAATAATACATACCTACACACCTGAAGAGGTTTTTTCACTAACATTTCATTAACTACTTATCCATCATCTCCTCTGAAGTATGTGGCTTGTCTGTTATCCAATACAGTAATATCACTTACATTGCAGCCTTTAAATCTTGTATGTAAGAGACATGCAATAGCATGTACTATCTAGAAACAAAATTCTTTTCATTCTTACTAGTCTTACATTCTTTCACACTGAAAAGTAAAAAGGTACCTAGGTTACTCAAAACAACTCCTTTTACCTGATTACCTGAATCATTACAAAGGAATGCTTGATAAAATTAAACTATCTCAGTTTTAGAAGCCTGAGGAATTTCGGCGGGTGTAGTGGCTCATGCCTGTAATTCCAGCACTTTGGGAGGCTGAGGTGGGTGGATCACCTGAGGTCAGGAGTTGGAGACCAGCCTGGCCAACATGGTGAAACCCTGTCTCTACTAAAAATACAAAAATTAGCTGGGCATGAGGCCGGGCGCGGTGGCTCAAGCCTGTAATCCCAGCACTTTGGGAGGCCGAGATGGGCGGATCACGAGGTCAGGAGATCGAGACCATCCTGGCTAACCCCGTGAAACCCCGTCTCTACTAAAAATACAAAAAACTAGCCAGGCGAGGTGGCAGGCGCCTGTAGTCCCAGCTACTCGGGAGGCTGAGGCAGGAGAATGGCGTGAACCCGGGAGGCGGAGCTTGCAGTGAGCTGAGATCCGGCCACTGTACTCCAGCCTGGGCGGCAGAGCAAGACTCCATCTCAAAAAAAAAAAAAAAAAATTAGCTGGGCATGATGGTGCACACCTGTAGTCCCAGCTACTCAGGAGGCTGAGACAGGAGAAACACTTGAGCCTGGGAGGCAGAGGTTGCAGTGAGCCGAGATCACACTCCTGCACTCCAGCCTTGGTGACAGAGTGAGACTCTGTCTCAAAAAATAAAAAAATAAAAAATAACTTGAGGAACTTTAAAGCATTTGAAACCAGAAGACCTCCTTATCATGGGCTGCTTTCATTTCTTTTACAGGACTTTAATAAACCCTCACAGGAAACTATCTCTACCAAGTTTTGTTTTTCTGATTAATTTCAATGTCACTAGTCAGTAATAGCAAAAATTTTACAGAGCAAAACAAAACTGTTTTGTCTTGACTATGACACTTCCTAACTGTGTTACTTTGGGTAAGTCACTTTAATTTCCTAAGTCTCAGTTTCTCTTTCTAAATGTGAATAATGCCCCCTGTCTTCTAATGAGGTAATAAATATAAACCTTATCCACTAACAGGCACTAGCACTCTGGGAAAAAAGTTATCCTCTCTGGGACTCCTCCTCCCATTTGGTTTAGTGCCTGCTACCTGTAATCAACTAAACACCAAACAATTAAAAATTGATTTAAAAAACACATAGTAGGCCGGGCGCGGTGGCTCATGCCTGTAATCCCAGCACTTTGGGAGGCCGAGGCGGGTGGATCACCTGAGGTCAGAAGTTCGAGACCAGCCTGACCAACATGGTGAAACCCTGTCTCTACTAAAAATACACAAAATTACCTGGGTGTGGTCGCAGGCACCTGTAATCCCAGCTACTTGGGAGGCTGAGGCAGGAGAATTGCTTGGACCTGGGAGGTGGAGGTTGCCGTGAGCCGAGATCACGCCACTGCACTCCAGCCTGGGTGACAGAGCGAGACTCCATCTCAAAAAAAAAAAAAAACAAAAACAAAAAAACACATAGTGAACTAAACACTCAAAATCTACACATTAGGCCAGGCACGGTGGCTCAAGCCTGTAATCCCAGCACTTTGGGAGGCCGAGATGGGTGGATCACGAGGTCAGGAGATCGAGACCATCCTGGCTAACACGGTGAAACCCCATCTCTACTAAAAAATACAAAAAACTAGCCGGGCGAGGTGGCGGGCGCCTGTAGTCCCAGCTACTCGGGAGGCTGAGGCAGGAGAATGGCGTGAACCTGGGAGGTGGAGCTTGCAGTGAGCTGAGATCCAGCCACTGCACTCCAGCCCGGGCGACAGAGCGAGACTCCATCTCAAAAAAAAAAAAAAAAAAACTACACATTATATGTAAAATATAAATACATTTAAAAGGCTTGTTAAAAAATAAACATAGGGGAGCCAAGCATGGTGGCTCACTTCTGTAATCCCAACACTTTGAGAGGCCAGCACAGGAGGATCATTTGAGGCCAAGAGTTCAAGACCAACCTCGGAAACACAGAAACTCCCCAACTCTAAAAAATAAAAATAAAACAATTAGCCAGCATGGTGGCATGCACCTGTAGTCCCAGCTACTTGGAAGGCAGAGGTAGGAGATCTCTTGAACCCAAGAGTTCAGGACTACAGTTAGCTATGATCCTGCCACTAAATTCCAGCCTGGGAGACACAGACCCTGTTTCAAAAAAGAAATAAGTAAAACATAGTGACAACAGGAAATGTATTTCACATGTGTAGAATGTGCAGGTTTGTCACACAGGTATACATGTTCCATGGTGGTTTACTGCACCTATCAACCTGTCACCTAGGTTTTAAGTCCCGTATGCATTAGCTATTTGTGTCCTGATGCTCTTCCTCCCCTCACCACCCCCACCCCACATGGCCTTGATGAGTGTTGTTCCCTTTCCTGTGTCCATGTGTTCTCCTTGTTCAGCTCCCACTTATGAGTGAGAATATGCGGTGTTCAGTTTTCTGTTCCTGTGTTACTTTGCTGAGGATGATGGCTTCCAGCTTTATCCATGTCCCTGCAAAGGACATGATCTCATTCCTTTTTATGGATGCATAGTATTCCATGGTGTACATGTACCACACTTTCTTTATCCAGTCTATCATTGATGGGCATTTGGGTTGGTTCCATGTCTTTGCTATTGTATTACTGCCTAATCACTTGTTATCAAAAAGTCCAGGCTGGGCATGGTGGCACACACCTGTAATCCCAGCACTTTGAGAGGCCAAGGCAGGAGGATTACCTAAGCCCACAAATTGAAGACCAGTCTGGGCAACATGACAAGACCAAGATCCCATCTCTACTGGTGGGCGAGGTGGAAAGCAGTAGTAATGAACGGCCAATATTTTGTGGCAGGTACTATCTTTGAAGTCTCAAAGCAAACCTATGAAGTAGATACCATTTTATAGATAAAGAAACTGATTTACCAAGAGGATACTGCCTTCCACAGTCACACATGTGGTCTAATCACTCCAAAGTCACTGCTTATTAACATGCACACAACCTTCTAAACTAGAAGTACATGAGAATGGAGTTATCTAGGCAGCAATATTATTATCCAATATTTGATTTCTTGTTTTGTACTGCTTAGTTAAAAAAAATTTTTTAATAAATATGTAAAATGAAAGACAGTAAGATAACAATCTATAAAGGAAGGGGACACATAATCCATATTTCTTCTCTCATAAAACTAACAGTGCTCCTGAAGGTAGAAATACATCTTGTTCTTGTTCTTACAGTTCAACATATAGTATGATCTCTAAACTCTGGTAAAATGGAATACTAATCCAGTTATCCACTGCTACATAACTTAGTGGCTTAAAACAATCTTTTCTTGTGCTCATGAATCTGCAATTTGGGTAGAGTTTGCCAGGAACAACTCATCTCTGCTCTACATATAAACACTACATAAGCACCCATTAGGGCGCTGTGATGGGGAACTGTAAGATTAGGATCTGTTTTTAGGACAGCTCACTCACATGGCTGGCAAGCTGATCCCAGATGTCAGCTGGGAGCTCAGCTGGGGCTGAGAGTCAGGAGCTTCAGCTTCCCTCTTACACAGGCCACTCCTAGCTGCTTGGGCTCCTCACATAGTAACCAGGTTCCAAAAGTGACGCTCCAGAGAGAAAGTTAGACGTACATGGCATTTTTATAACCTAGCCCTAAATGTGACATGTCGTTTGAGCCATGCTCTACTGGTAGAGGCATTTACAAAAGTCTGCTCTGGTTAAGAGACTGAGACACAGGCCTCACCACTAGATGGGAGCAGTGTGAAGACAACATTGTAGGTAGAACATGTGAAATGAAAGATATTGCTGTAGACATATCTGGGAAATACAATCTATGATACCAATACAATGGTTGTATGTCAGAATATACTAAAGTTGACTTTTTGTTGATAGTATTTATTGGTTTTTATTAAGTAGAGTTTTCCTGTAAAAAACAAGGAGTAAAGAAATTAAAGACAACAACCTGGAGTTTCTCCTCCCCGTGATGAAATGAATTCAATGGCCTACAAGTAATTATCTTCCAAGTCAAATGATAAAGAAAAACAGGAGGAAGGGCCGGGCGTGGCGGCTCACGCCTGTAATCCCAGCACTTTGGGGGACCAAGGTGGGCGAATCACCTGAGGTCAGGAGTTCGAGACTAGCCTGGCCAACATGGAGAAATCCTGTCTCTATGAAAAATACAAAAATTAGCTAGACGTGGTGGTGGACGCCTGTAATCCCAGCTACTCGGGAGGCTGAGGCAGGAGAATCACTTGAACCCAGGAGGCAGAGGTTGCAGTGAACTGAGATCGCAGCACTGCACTCCAGCCTGGACAACAGAACAAGACTCCATCTCAAACAAACAAACAAATAAATATAAAAAATTAGCCCGGCATGGTGGCATATGCCTGTAGTTCCAGCTACTCAGGAGACTAAGGCAGGAGGATTGCTTGATCGCTTGAACCCAGGAGGTGGAGGCTGCAGTGTGCCAAGATCGTGCCACTACACTCCAGCCTGAGTGAAAAAGACTTCATCTAAAAAAAAAAAAAAAAGAAAAAGAAAAAGAAAAATAGCAGAAAGGACATTTAGGGACTTCCCAGAAAAAAAGAGTGATAAAATAAGGAAACATGAGTAATCTACCACTAAAAATTAAATATAGAGTTGGAAGAAAGAAACTTTTGACATCACTTAGTCTACTGCCATTATCCTAGCAACTACTAAAACACTGAAATTTTTTTTGTTTACATTTCAAGGAAGGATAAAAAATTCTCATTTTTAATAAAATTCTAAATTGTGCAACTTTTTATTCATTCATTCTCAGTTGTTAATAGCGGTAAAAATCCTTAAAAGTGAAATAGTGTCAAATACTTTCAGCGTGAACAAGGAAAAGAAAAAGTTAAGCCACCTGCATCCTGTTTCAGTTAAGGGTTTATGGGTGGAGAGAACAATAGACAACATATGAGATGCTGGGAAAAAAAATGAATCAAATCTCTGGGGCATGTAGGAATTTAAAAAGAAAGATAAAGGAAAGTAGTCACTAGAAACCTGCCAAAGCTCTGGGGGTGTCACCACCATGCTGAACTATCCTCTTTGAACACATCCTTATACAAAGACTCCACCCTTAAGCCAAAGTCCTTTTCCACTTTGGAAATGGATAGAACTGGCTCCAGAGCTAATTTAATCCAGGGTTTCCAACATTTTCAAACAAAAGAACCTCTTTTTAAGAGTAAAAATCCAAGCTGGACATGGTGGCTCACGCCTGTAATCCCAGTACTTTGAGAGGCCAAGATGGGTAGATCACTTGAGGTCAGGAGTTTGAGACGAGCCTAGCCTACATGGTGAAACCCCATCTCTACTAAAAAAAACACAAAAATTAGCCAGGCGTGGTGGTGCACGCCTGTAGTCCCAGCCACTTAGGAGGCTAAGGCATAAGAATTGCTTGAACCGGGGAGGTAGAGGTTGCAGTGAGCCGGGAGATCATGCCACTGCACTCCAGCCTGGGCAACAGAGCAAGGATCAGTCTCAAAACAAACAAACAAACAAAAAAAGAGTAAAAATCCTATGAACATCTATATGACAATTGTTGTGATTTTATCATCTGGTTATTGAAAAAATCAATGACAGAAGTATCACAATTTCACTAATACCGCTACTAAATGTTACTTGTATTTTGTCATAAGGGCATTCATATACAATAGTATGTACATGAGACAGGCAATGTGGATAAAATTCTTAGGAAACACTAAATATATGCACGTCATTGGTAAATATGTAAGTGAACTATATTTGAAAAGACTAAGACTAAAGACTTCATTTTCAGGAATGTGATTACACTAGGATTTCTCCTACTATGCTTTCGGTTAGACTGAGTAATCTCTCAACACAGATTCTATAATTCTCTTATAAATTATTTAAAACATTTTCCTCTTCTTTTTAACTTATATCTTAATGATTTAAAACCAGTTGTGGGCCAGGCACAGTGGCTCACACCTATGATCCCAGCACTTTGGGAGGTCGAGGCAGGTAGACCACGAGGTCAGGAGTTCAAGACCAGCCTGGCCAAGATGGTGAAACCCTGTCTCTACTAAAACTACAAAAATCAGCCAGGCGCAGTGGCAGGCTCCTGTAATCCCAGCTATTGAGAGGCTGAGGCAGGAGAATCACTTGAACCTGGGAGGCGGAGGTTGCAATGAGCCAAGATTGCGCCACTGCACTCCAGCCTGGGCAACAAAGTGAGACTCCATCTCAAAAAAAAAAAAAAGCTGGTTGTGCACTGTGCAGTGGCTCACGCCAGTAATCCCAGCACTTTGGGAGGCCGAGGCAGGTGGATTGCTTGAGCCCAGGAGTTCGAGACCAGCCTGGGCAACACGGCAAAGCCCTGTCTCTACTAAAAATACAAAAAATTTTCTGGGCGTGGTGGTACGTGACTGTGGTCCCAGCTATTTGAGAGGCTAGGGTGGGAGGATCACTCCATCCCAGTAAGTCAAGGCTGCAGTGAGCCAAGATTGTGCCACTGTACTGCAGCCTGGGTGACTGGAGTGAGACCCTGTCTCAAAAATAAATAAACAAAATTTTAAAAACCTGTTTTGGACAATACAGATGCATATTCCTATTTTATACAAAAGAAAGAATCCTTTTACTTAATGACAATTTTATTATCACCAGCCAAGAGTTATCCCAATAGAAAAACAGCTTGCTTATCTATTGTTAGAATGACAGGCTATGACAGGCGCAGTGGCTCACACTTGCAATCCTAGCACCTCGGGAGGCCGAGGCAGGCAGATTGCCTGCGCTCAGGAGTTCAAGACCAGCCTGAGAAACATGGCAAAACTCCGTCTCTAATAAAACTACAAAAAATCAGCTGGGTGTGGTGGTACGTGCCTGTAGTCCCAGTAACTCGGGAGGCTGAGACAGAAGAATTGCTTGAACTGAGGAGATGGAGGTTGCAGTGGGCTGAGATCGCACCACTACACTCCAGCCTGGCCAACAGAGTGAGTCTCCAACTCAAAAAAAAAAAAGAAGAAAAGAAAGGCTTATGTCAACAATTCTAAATCTAAAAAACTTTATTTTTATTTTTGGCAGTTGTTCTCTGAAAATCTATACAAGATAACTCTATAGTTTGGAAATTATCGTAAGAGTTTAAAAGTCCTGACCGCCAGGATGGGCGCGGTGGCTCACGCCTGTAATCCCAGCACTTTGGGAGTCCAAAGCAGGCGGATCATGAGGTCAGCAGATCGAGAACATCCTGGCTAACACGTGAAACCCTGTCTCTACTGAAAATTCAAAAAATTAGCTGGGCATGGTGGCAGGCGCCTGTAATCCCAGCTACTTGGGAGGCTGAGGCGGGAGAATTGCTTGAACCCGGGAGGCAGAGGTTGCAGTGAGCCAAGATCGCACCACTGCACTCCAGCCTGGGCAAGAGCGAGACTCCGTCTCAAACAAACAAAGTACTGACTGCCACTTTGCAGGATTTTAGGAAACCATGTGTGAGCACCTTCAACACACACTCCCCATCTAGAGAAGAATTTCCAGGACACTGTCAAACAGGCAAGCGTGCCTTCCAGGCCAGAAGAATATACAGAGAGGTAACTTAGGAGAAAGAAACCCATATGCAAAATAAGGATACAAACAGTGGTGCCTAGCCTCAGAGTAAAATGTTTCCAAAACAGCTGCCAAGTGTATGCAAACCCAAGCTTGGTTTGTCCTTTTGTTTGGTTTGTCATGAAGATAGTCATTTCATGACAGACTGCATCAGTGCAGAGAATTAAGACAGTAATGCAGAAGTTCTCAGAGGATTAGGAACCCTCTGAAAAACCTGAAATGAGACGAAAGTAAGGCAATAAAAGACTAGGCTTATACATTAGTCAGGGCTCTCCAGAGAAACAGAATCAACAGGACAGAGACAGAGGTAGAGGTAGAGAGACAGAGAGAAAGAGAGAAGTACACATATTTAAAAAGACATTTATTAAAAGGAATTGGCTCATGCAATTATGGAGGCTGAAAAGTCCCAAGACTGTCAGTCAGCAAGCTAGAAACCCAGGAGAGCCTATGGTCTAGTTCCAGTCCAAGTCTAAAGGCCTGAGAACCAAGGGAATCAATGGTGCAAGTTCCACTACAAGAGCTACTAGGCTCAAGAGCCAAAGTTTTGGTTCAAGTCCAAAGGCAGGAGAACACTCACATCCCAGCTCAAGCAGTCAGGCAGGAGAAGCTCCCTCTTGCTCAGTCTTTTTGTTCTAGCCAGGTCTTCAAATGATTGGATGAGGCTGACCCAAATTTGGAAGGGTATCTGTTTTACTCAATCACTTCAAATGTTAATTTCATCCAGAAACGTCCTCACAGACACACCTAAGATAATGTTTGACCAAATGTCTGAGCACTTAGTAGCCCAGTCAAGTTGACACATAAAATGAACCATCACAACTGACTTGGCTCTGTTTTGCCCACTCTTCCCAGAAAGCCAAGAAGGGGTTGAAAAAGAGTTTAAAGCCTGGTGAGAGACAGCAGGCAGAAGAAAACTGACACTGGATAACTACCTTACGGTTCTTCGCTTAACAAGGCAAACAAGAGCAGAGGACTACCTCCCAATCAAGGGAGGCTCACGCCTGTAATCCCAACACTTTGGGAGGCCAAGGTGGGCAGATCACCTGAGGTCAGGGGTTCCAGACCAGCCTGGTCAACATGGCAAAACACCATCTCTATAAAAAAATTCAAAAATTAACCAGGCATGGTGGTGCACACCTGTAGTCCCAGCTACTCAGGAGGCTGAGGCAGGAGAGTCGCTTAAATCCAGGAGGTGGCAGTTGCAGTGAGCCGAGATTGCACTACTGCACTCCAGCCTGGGAAACAGAGCGAAACTCTGTCTCAAAAAAAATAAAATAAAATAAAATAAAATAAAATAAAATAAAATAAAATAAAATCAAATAAAATAAAATAAAATAAAATAAAATAATGAAGGCCAGGCGCGGTGTCTCACGCCTGTAATCCCAGCACTTTGGGAGGCCGAGGTGGGCGGATCATGAGGTCAGGAATTCCAGACCAGGCTGGTCAACATGGTGAAACCCTGTCTCTACTAAAGATACAAAAATTAGCCGGGCATGGTGGCACACAACTGTAATCCTAGCTCCTCAGGAGGCTGAGGGAGGAGAATTGCTTGAACCCAAGAGGCAGAGGTTGCAGTGAGCCGAGATCGTGCCACTGCACTCCAGCCTAGGTGACAGAGCAATACTCTGTCTCCAAAAAAAAAAAAAAAAAACAAAAATAAAACCGAACTGCCCTTTAATGCCTTTAATCAAAAGATATCTGCTTCTTAAGGCCAAGGTGGGTGAATCGCCTAAGGTCAGGAGTTTGAGACCAGTCTGGCCAACATGACAAAACCCTGTCTCTACCAAAAATACAAAAAAATTAGCCAGGCATGGTGGCAGGCACCTGTAATCCCAGTTACTCAAGAGGTTGAGGCAGGAGATTCACTTGAACCTGGGAGGTGGAGGTTGCACTGAGCCAAGATCACGCCACTGAATTCCAGCCTGGGTGACAGAGTAAGACTTTGGACAAACGCCCATACACACATACACATACTCTCTCTCTCTGTCCATCAGAAACCTATGGATAAATCTTAGCTGGACACTGAGCCTTTTGGGTACAAAGAAGCCAGTGCTAGAAGAAAGGAGACTCTCCAAGGAAAATCGCAGATTCACATAACTCAGCCCTTGTGAAGCCAGGACAATGAGTCAAGCTGTTGGCTTGGACTATAGTCATCCTCAAGGCTCAACTAGAGTAGGAGGATCCCTGTTCAAGCTCACTCTTCCGAGCCAGCAGGCCTCAGAAGATCTACATCCAAGCTAGTTGTTGTGGGTTGCTGGCAGGCCTCACTTTCTCACCACATGGCCCTCCCCATGGGCTGCCTCAGGGTGTCTGTCTTCACAACATGGCAAGCGCCTTCCGTCTATGCAGTACTGCCTCATACCATGGAGCTAGCCTCCCACAAAGTGAGTTGGGGGTGTGTGTGTGTGTGTGAGTGTGTGAGAGAGAGATAGAGAGAGACAGAGAGAAAGAGAGAGAGAGAAAGACACACGCAAGGCAGAAGCCAGTCCTTTTAAAACCCAATCTGGGAAGTGACATCTCATCACTTCTCCTGTGTTCTATTCACTAGAAGTGCATCACTAAGTCCAGCCGACACTCAAGGGAGGAGAATTCAGCTCCATCTTTTAAAGAAGGGAGAATCAAATCATTTTTGGCTAGATCATTAAGTCCCACTACAGGGACTAGAATTACTGATGAAAATATAAGTAGCCAGATAAGACATCAATGGATGTATTATCATCACGGTACTTCCCAATCCCCAAGATGATAGTCCTATTTGCTTCTTTGCCTCAAGGCAGGTTTGTGTGTGTTTTCTGAAAATATTAACTCCTTGAGGAGATTATGCTGAGGGAAGAAGGGTGGAACAATGAGTGTCTTTGGCGGGGGCTGGGGGTTAGGTAGAAACAAGAAGAAAAATGGGAGCAATTTATCTGAGAAGCAGAAGGAGTTCCTTCAGGATCCACAAAAAGAGGGAACCTGCAATTGCCTCCACATCCTACCAGCGCCCAAGTCCTTAGAGAGAAATGGGCATGTGTTGTACCAAGGAAAGCAGAAGGCTGGACATCAGAATCCCCAGGCTTCAAGGCCTCATGTCCTCTTAGAAATGTGCTCAGTCACATCCAGCACAGGCTGAAAACCAACCTTTCACCCTTCTCCTGGTACCTCAAAAACCTATCAGAGTCTCACATAACTCTAAGGAGGGGTGAATACCTATGATTAATCACTGAGATTGCATTTCTAACCAGTTTGGTAGAATTGAAGGGGAGGAGGTCCCAGGGCAGAATTTTTTTTTTTTTTTTTTTTTTTTTTTGAGAGACAGGTTCTCATTATGTTGCCCAGGCTAGCCTAAGCTCAAACCATCCTCTTACCTCAGGATCCCAAAGCGCTGGGGTTACAGGCACGAGCCACCATACCTGGCCCCCAGGGCAGAATTTCATTTCATTTAAAGGCATTAAAATATTGTAATACTTTTTGTTTACCTGATTTCATGAGGTAAGATTCACATGTCCTATATAGTCGATTAATATACTAACCTATGGATATCTTTTACAAATAAGTAATACTGGTGGTTTCAAAGAAAGTTCCAAACAAGCTACTCCATTTAAGATTCTTCCGGCTGAACGAGGTGGCTCACACCTGTAATCCCAGCACTTTGGGAGGCTGAGATGGGTGGATCACCTGAGGTCAGGAGTTTGAGACTAGCCTGGCCAACATGGGGAAACCCTGTCTCTATTAAAAATATAAAAATTAGCCAGATACGGTGGTTCGTTCCTGCAGTCCCAGCTACTCAGGAGATTGAGAAGGAGAATCGCTTGAACTCAGGAGGCGGAGGCCTCAGTGAGCTGAGATCATACCATTGCACTCCAGTCTGGCCAACAGAGTGAGACTGCATCTCAAAAAAAAAAACAAAAAAAAAAATTCTAAGCCAGGTGCAGTGGCTCACACCTATAATTTCAGAACTTTGCGAGGCTGGGGCAGGAGGATTGCTTGAGGCCAAAAATTTGCAACCAGCCTGGGTAACAAAGTCAGACACCCATCTCTACAAACAATTTTTTAAAATAAAAAACCTGCCGGGCGCAGTGGCACATGGTACCAGCTATGCAGGAGGTTGAGGTGGGAGGACTGCTTGAGCCCAGGCGTTCAAGGTGCTATAAGCTGTGATTGTGGCACTGCCCTCCAGCCTGGGCAACAGAGCAAGACTCCATCTCTAAACTATATACAGGTAACTTGGCCGGGTGCACTTTGTGGGGCTGAGGCAGGTGGATCACCTTAGGTCAGGGGTTCGAGATCAGCCTGGCCAACATGGTGAAAACCCGTCTGTACTAAAAATACAAAAATCAGCAAGGCGAGGTGCCAAATGCCTGTAATCCCAGCTACTCAGGAAGCTGAGGCAGAAGAATTGCTTGAACCCGGGAGACAGAGACTGCAGTAAGCCGAGATTGCACCACGGCACTCCAGCCTGGGAGATAGAGCTACACTCTGTCTCCAAAAAAATAAAAATAAAATAAAAAATAAAATGTATATGTATAATTTACACAGGCTATACTCTCCTAACATATAGAATATTAAGCAATTAGTTATACATCCATGTCTATCCAACTGAGTTCTCATCCTCCTCCAGGAAATTCCTGACCTTACTACAAAAGCCATCCGTTTGGGTTAGGGATCCACAATTTCCATTTAAAAAAAAAATGTTGACCAGGCGCAGTGGCTCACGCCTGTGATCCCAGCACTTTGGGAGGCCGAGGCAGGCAGATCACGAGGTCAGGAGTTTGAGACCAGCCTGGCAAACATGGTGAAACTCTGTCTCTATTAAAAATACAAAAATTAGTGGGGCGTGGTGGTGGATGCCTGTAATCCCAGCTACTTGGGAGGCTGAGGCAGGAGAATTGTTTGAACCCAGGAGGTGGAGGTTGCAGTGAGCCAAGAGCGTGCCATTGTACTCCAGCCTGGGTGACAGGGTGAGACTCCGTCTCAAAAAAAAAAAAAATTCATTTCTACTACCTCATCACTTCATCTCTCAATAGACCCAGCCATAATCAGCATCATAAATTACCTTTATTTCAGGATACCATTTAAAAAAATATAACACCCAGCTGTGTGCTACTCAAAGTTTTATAAAAAACCTGAAGAGGTTTTTATCAAAAACCCAAAAAGTATAAGAGAAATTACATTTATGGAGAATTATTGAACAAAACAGTATATAATCTATTCTTCTAGATTTGTGGCTTTCAAAACTACATCTAGGTTATATGATCATTTCTTTCAAACAAAATCCTACACAAATATTAATAGAACCTCAAGTCAGAAACCAGATAGAAACAGAGTACTGTTAGAAACATTTCTTTCTCAGCTTAACGGACTTCTCAAAAAAAAAAAGAAAGAAAAGGAAAGAGGAAGGGAGGAGGAAGAAAGGAGGAGGAAGGAAGAAGGAAGAAGGGAGGAAGGGAGGAAAGGAGGGAGGGAGGGAAGGAGAGAGGGGAAGGGGAAGAAGGAAGAAAGAAAAAAGAAGAACTTCAAGAAGAAATGGCCAATTCCAGGACTGAGCAGAAAACAAAGACAGGCCTGGAATATCTTATTGAACCAAGAAGCAAGAAAGCTATCACCGTCTACTGGAGTCTGTCAAAAAGACCCAGGAGCCAATTTAAGCTGGTCAAAATGAACAAGAATAAGAGAAATACTTATCGTGAACCTCACTGAATATGTTTAAATCCATAAGTTAATAACATTGTTAATAGAAAACAAAAAAAAAAACAAACAAAAAAACCAGTCACTGGCCAGGCGCAGTGGTTCATGCCTGTAATCCCAGCACTTTGGGAGGCCGAGGCGGGTGGATCACGAGGTCAGGAGTCCAAGACCCAGCCTGGCCAAAATGGTGAAACCCTGTCCCTACTAAAAATACAAAAAAATTAGCCAGGCGTGGTGGCAGGCGCCTGTAATCCCAGCTACTCAGGAGGCTGAGGCAGGAGAATCACTTGAACCTGGGGGGTGGAGGCTACAGTGAGCTGAGATCACACCACTGCAGTCCAACCTGGGCAACAGAGCAAGACTCCATCTCAGAGGAAAAAAAAAAGAAAAAAAATCCAGTCGCCTGTGGAGCGTGCTAGCACTCACTCATTCTGAAAACTAGCCAACAAGGGGAAAAAACAAGCATTTACCTGCTTTTACTTCTACAAACTGTACCAAATAGTCAATGAAGGGAAGGAGAACAGATCAGCTGCCAGGAGGCTGAGGTGCGGAGAGAATATGATGACTGCAACAGGACTGCAGGGTGAGTTTTCTGAGGAAATAAAATGTCACAACTCTTACTGTTCTAACCTGTTTGTTGTAGTGGTGGTTGTATGAGTTCTACAGATGTGTTCAATTTCATGGAACTGTAGCCACAAACATCAGTTTCACTGTGTGTTTATTTTATTTTATTTTATTTATTTGTTTGTTTGTCTGAGACAGAGCCTAGCTCTGTCGCCCAGGCTGGAGTGCAGTGGCACGATCTCGGCTCACTGCAACCTCCACTTCCCGAGTTCAAACAATTCTCCTGCCTCAGCCTTCCAAGTAGCTGGGATTACAGGGGTGCGCCACCACTCTTGGCTAATTTTTGTATTTTTAGTAGAGACGGGGTTTCACCATGTTGGCCAAGTGGGTCTCAAACTCCCAGCCACAAGTGATCAATTTGCCTCGGCCTCCCAAAGTGCTGGGATTGCAGGCACGAGCCACCATGCCCAGCATCACTGTGTACTCATTTTAAAAATAGAATTCAGGGGCAAGGTGCAGTGACTCACGCCTGTAATCCCAGCACTTTGGGAGGCTGAGGCAGGTGGATCATGAGGTCAGGAGATCGAGACCATCCTGACTAACACGGTGAAACCCCATCTCTACTAAAAATACAAAAAATTAGCTGGGTGTGGTGGTGTGTGCCTGTGGTCCCAGCTGCTCGGGAGGCTGAGGCAGGAGACTAGCATGAACCTGGGAGGCGGAGCTTGCAGTAAGCCAAGATCACACCACTGCACTTCAGCCTGGGTGACAGAGCGAGACTCCATCTCAAAAAAATAAAATAAAATAGAATTCAGGCCGGGCACAGTGGCTCACGCCTGTAATCCCAGCACTTTGGGAGGCTGAGGAAGGTCTATCACCTGAGGTCAGGAGTTCAAGACCAGCCTGGCCAACATGGGGAAACCCCATCCTTGCTAAAAATATAAAAATTTGCTGGGTGTGGTGGTGCACAACTCTAATCCCAGCTACTCGGGAGACTGAGGCAGGAGAATCGCTTGAATACAGGAGGCGGAGACTGCAGTAAGCTGAGATCACACTATTGCACTCCAGCCTGAGTGACAAGAGCAAAACTCCCTCTCATAAATAAATAAATAAAATGCAAAAGAATGCTTAAGTCAGTAAGGAAAACGTCTCTTTCTGGAAGTATTCCAGCTAATAATGAAGAGGGAATGAGCCAGGCACAGTGGCACTCACGCCTGTAGTCCTAGCACTTTGAGAGGCTGAGGAGGGCAGATCACTTGAGGTCAGGAGTTCGAGACCAGCCTGGTTAACATGGTGAAACCCCGTCTTTACTAAAAATATAAAAGTTACCCAGGTGTGGTGGCGCACACCTGTAATCCTAACTACTCAGTTGGCTGAGGCAGGAGAATCTCTTGAACCCAGGAGGCAGAAGTTGCAGTGAGCCGAGATCACGCAGACTACAACTTAAAAAAAAATAAAAAGAAGGAAAGAATTAGAATTTCTTTCTTCCTTTTTTTTTTTTTTTTTGAGACAGAGCCTCACTCTGTCACCCAGGCTGGAGTGCAATGGCGTGATCTCGGCTCACTGCAACCTCTACCTCCTGGGTTCAAGTAGCCTCCCAGTAGCTGGGATTACAGGCATGTGCCACCACACCTGCCTGATTTTTGTATTCTCAGTAGAGATGGGGTTTCACCATGTTGGCCAGGCTGGTTTTGAACTCCTGTCCTCAGGTGATCCATCAGCCTCAGCCTCCCAAAGTGCTGGGATTACAGGTGTGAGCCACCACGCAGGGGTGAAACAATTAGAATTTCAACATTTGCAACCCCTAATGAATTCATAAATCTAGATAACGATTACTATGGGTTCCTAACATAAAAAAGAGAAGTTTTCATGAAAGTTCACACTTTCTATGAAGCACTTTTTTTCTTTTTTTTTTTTTGAGACGGAGTCTTGCTCTGTTGCCCAGGGTGAAGTGCAGGGGTGAGATCTTGGCTCACTGCAACCTCCACCTCCTGGGTTCAAGTGATTCTCCTGCCTCAGCCTCCCTAGTAGCTGGGATTATAGGCGCCCACCACCACACCCGGCTAATTTTTGTATTTTTAGTAGAGACGGGGTTTCGCCATGTCGGCCAGGCTGGTTTCAAACTCCTGACCTCAGATGATCCACCCGCCTCGGCCTCCCAAAGTGCTGGGACTACAGACATGAGCCACCACGTCCAGCCAAAGCATTCTTAAAACAAACAAACAAAAAAACAAATTAACTCTATCAATTTACAAGACACAAACAGAACAGAGAAACATGCTCAGTGATACTATGGGGTCATAAAGTCAGCAAAATTCAGACTGTGGAAAAACTGGTCAGTGGTTGCCAACTGGTCAAGGGGGACAGAAGGGAATTTTGGGGAGTGATGGAACTGTTCTATATCATGATTATAGTTTTGATTACACAACTACATTTCTCAAAATTCAAAGAACTAAAATAGGTGAATTTCACCCTATGTAAATTATATATCAACTTTTTTAAAAATTAAAATTCAGACTGAAAAACTTTTTTTTTTCTTTGAGACGCAGTCTTGCTCTGTCGCCAGGCTGGAGTGCAGTGGCACAATCTCAGTTCCACTGCAACCTCTACCTCCTGGGTTAGAGCGATTCCCCTGGCTCAGCCTCCTGGGTAGCTGCGACTACAGCCGCACACCACCAAGCCCAGCTAATTTTCTTTTTTGTATTTTAGTAGAGACCTGACCTCGTGATCCGCCCGCCTCAGCCTCCCAAAGTAGTGGGATTACAGGTGTGACCCACTGCGCCTGGCCAAGACTGGAAAACTCTTAAAAATGAATATGCTTTCTTCAAAAAATAAATGGCACAGGAAAAATGAGTGGAAAAGCTATAGACTAAAAAAGACTTAAGAACAACTCAACTATTTACAAGTTATGAACCTTATCTGGATCCTGGTTTGAACAGGTTTTTTTTTGTTTTTTTGTTTTTTTTTTTTGTTTTTTTGAGACAGAGGTCTCACTACATTGTGCAGGCTGGGCATTAACCCACTCCTGGGCTCAAGTGATCCTCCTACCTCGGCCTCCCAAATACCTGGGACTACCGGTGCAAGCCCACCACGCCCAGCTAACAAACAGATACTTTTTTAAAAAAATTATTAGCACTGGACGTGGTGGCTCATGCCTGTAATCCCAACACTTTGGGAGGCTGAGGCAGGTAGATCACCTAAGGTCAGGAGTTCAAGACCAGCCTGGCCAGCATGGTGAAACCCCATCTCTACTGAAAATACAAAAATTAGCGAGACATGGTGGCGCGCGCCTCAGCTACTCGGGAGGCTGAGGCAGGAGAATCACTTGAGCCCAGGAGGTGGAGGTTGCAGTGGGCCAAGATTGTGCCATTGCACTCCAGCCTAGAACTACAGCAAGACTCCGTGTCAAAAAAAAAAAAAAAAAAAAATACCCAATTGCGGAAATCTAAACATGGATATTAAGGGAACATTGGTTTTTAAATTTTTTTCTTGAGGTGGGAGACAGGGTCTTGCTCCGTCACCCTGGCTGGAGTGCAATGGCACTATGATAGCTCACTGCAGCCTCAATTTTCTGCAGTCCTCCCGACTCAGCCTGTTGAGTAGCTGAGACTACGGGCACACACCACCAGACACAGCTAATTTTTTTTTTTTTTTTTAAATAGAGATAAGGTCTGGCTATGTTGCCCAGGCTGGTCTGGAACTCCTTGCTCAAGCGATTGTCCCACCTCGACTTCTCAAAGTGTTAGGATTACAGGCATGGGCCACCACACCCAGCCGGGAATACGGTTAATTTTCAAGTTACTGTTAATGGTAGTGTGCTTATGTATTCTAAAAGAAGCCTTATACTTCAAGAATACATACTGAAATATTTATAGATGAATATGAATATGATGTATGGAACATATTATAGGTAAAGTTGGGGGTATAAAGATAAAACATGACTGAGTTGAAAATTGTTGAAGCTGGTGATAAACAATTTAGGCTCACTGTAGTATTCTAAGCTGGTGTGTATTTGTAATTTTCCAAATTAAAAATAAACATACCAGCTAGGCATGGTGGCTCACACCTATAATCCCAGCACCTTGGGAGGCCAAGGCGGGCGGATCACCTGAGGTCAGGAGTTCGAGACCAGCCTGGCCAACACTGTAAAATGCCATCTCTGCAAAGATACAAAAAAAATTAGCCAGGCATGATGGGAGATACCTGTAATCCCAGCTACTCGGGAGGCTGAGGAGGGAGAATTGCTTGACCGCGGGAGGCAGAGGTTGCAGTGAGCCAAGATTGTGTCATTGTACTCCAGCCTGGGCAACAGAGCAAGACTCCGTCTCAAAAAAATACATAAATAAAAATAAACATACACACATACATACATAAAACATAGGAGCACAGTCTGAGGCTAGGCTTGTTACCCTCCCTCTGGCAACTCCCGGCACTCTACCCTCCAGGAAGCCCTTGAATGAGTCCCACGGGACCTGTGAGCTCTTTTTGAATGCCCTTGAAAATCACTGCTTGACTCTTCCAGGTTTCATTCTTGAACAAAATATTACCGTGAAAATGCTGCATACATTAACCATGCTATCTTGGCCCTGCAGTCTGCTTTTACAGAATTGAATTTTGGCTCTATGCCCTAGGTTTTCACTGACAAGAAAGAGCTTTACCAAAACCACTGCATTTGCTGCAGGGACGTTGCTGAGGCCCACCTACCACAAGCTCTGTAACTATAGAATAGTCCTGTGTTTCAGTGTAGATTAGAAAAGTGTTCTAGTTTTCCACAAAACTATCTTCAGAACCTGTTTCTCAGCAAAGAGTATAGAGATCTAAACTCCTAGAGATAAATACTACCTGTCTGATGGCTACCTGCAGAAATACCCTGCAGTGAACAGATAACACTACAGAGAAAGAGATAACACCCAAATGTCAGAAAGCAGTTTGGTCTGTTTTCACACCGTGTTACTGTAACACTCTGTTTCTCTGCATTTCACTCAACATGCTTTCGCTAGGTCATCCCATTCATTTTCTTTTCTTTTGTCCTTTTTTTTTTTTTTTTTGAGACAGCATCTTGCTTTGTCACCCAGGCTAAGGTGTAGTGGCACGATCTTGGCTCACTGCAACCTCCACCTCCTGGGTATAAGCAATTCTCCTGCCTCAGCCTCCTGAGTAGCTGGGATTATAGGCGCATGCCACCACGCCTAGCTAGTTTTTGTATTTCTAGTAGAGAAAGGATTTCATCATGTTAGCCAGGCTGGTCTCGAACTCCTGACCTCGTGATCCACCCACCTCGGCCATCCAAAGTGCTGGGATTACAGGTGTGAGCCACTGTACCCAGCCATTCCATTCATTTGCATGACTTGGATCACCAAGTGTTTGCTGAATGCTTTAAAATCTATACCTGAAGCCCTTAACTTGCTTCTTTGCAAAACACCCATATTTTTAACTGCCTGGTTAGAAACAGTTCATCGAAGCACCTCACGATCCATATAGCCAAAATAAACTCATGTTCTTACCATCCCAAACTTGCTCTTGCTCCTGTGTCTGCTGTCTCAATTAAAAGCATTCTCCGGTGGCTCATGCCTGTAATCCCAGCACTTTGGGAGGCCGAGATGGGCGGATCACGAGGTCAGGAGACCGAGACCATCCTGGCTAACACGGTGAAACCCCGTCTCTACTAAAAAATACAAAAAACTAGCCGGGCGAGGTGGCAGGCGCCTGTAGTCCCAGCTACTCAGGAGGCTGAGGCAGGAGAATGGCGTAAACCCGGGAGGCAGAGCTTGCAGCGAGCTGAGATCTGGCCACTGCACTCCAGCCTGGCCGACAGAGCGAGACTCCGTTTCAAAAAAAAAAAAACAACATTCTCAGGCCGGTGCAATGGCTCACGCCTGTAATCCCAACACTTTGGGAGGCCAAAGTGGGTGGATCGCGAGGACAGGAGTTCGAGACCAGCCTGACCAACATGCTGCAGCTCCATCTCTACTAAAAATACAAACTAGCTGGACGTGGTGGCACACGCCTGTAATCCCAGCTACTCAGGAGGCTAAGGCAGGAGAATCACTTGAACTCGGGAGGTGGAGGTTGCAGTGAGCCAAGATTGCGCCACTGCACTCCAGCCTAGGCAACAGAGTGAGACTCTGTCTCAAAACTAAATAAATAAATAAAAGCATTCCCATCCAACCTATTATTCAAGTTGCAAGCATCTCAAGATACTGTGGAGAAAAGTAAAAGGCAAGCCATATATGGGAGAAAATATCAGCAAAATATATACCTTGTAACAAATTTGTGGCCAGGCACAGTGGCTCACGCCTGTAATCCTAGCACTTTGGGGAGGCTGATGTGGGCAGATCACTTGAGGTCAGGAGTTCGAGACCAGCCTAGGCAACATGGTGAAACCCCAGCTCTACTAAAAATACAAAAATTCACCGGGTGTGGTAGCAGGCACCTTAATTGCAGCTACTACAGAGGCTGAGGCAGAATCACTTGAACCCGGGAGGCAGAGGTTGCAGTGAGACGAGATCGCGCCACTGCACTCCAGCCTGGGTGATAAAGCGAGACTTCATCTCAAAAAAAAAAAAAAGAATTTGCTTTTTTAAATTTTGTTTTTAGAATACATAAATAACTCTTACAACTATATAAGAAGACAAACAACTGACAAAAAGTGAGCAAAAGATCTGGACACTTCACTAAGTTATATGAATGGCAAATTAGCACATGAAAAGATACTCAACATCATTAGTCATCAGGGAAAGGCAAATGAAAACCACAATGACATGTACCACTGTACACCCACAGAATGGCAAACAATGGTGGTGGTTTCAAGGGTATACATCTCAAAATTTATCAAATTGTACACTTCAAATATGTACAGCTCACTGTATGCCAACTGTACCTCTATAGACCTGTTTTAAAAAAAAAAAAAGAATCACAAGACCAAGTATTGGTGACGACAGTTGGCAGGGCTAGGATTCCAACTCTAATCCAGGATTTCTCAGCCTTAGCACTAATGACATTTTGAGCTGGGGAACTCTTAGATTAGGATGCTGTTCCATGCATTTTAGGACATGTGGCAGCATACCTGGCCGCTACCCACTAAGTGCTCTAAGTTGTAACAACCCAAAATGTCTACATTGTCAAATGTCCCTTAGGAGGCAAAACCCCCGTTTGTTGAGAACCACCGCTTAGTCTGACACCACAGCCCAAGCTATGAAACATCTTTCTTTCCACCCCTGACACTATCTTGGTTCAGGTGCTGAATTTAGTTCACCCAAGACCTCATTATTAGTCAGTCTACATCTAGGCTGTCATCTCTTGTCATTTCAATCGTCACACTACCACCAAATTAACCTTCTAAACCTTCAGGGCTCAGATAAATGACTGCAAGAAACTGCCCTCACTACCGGTATGCAGAATTTCTAAAACCCCTTTGTATATACTGTGTAAACCTTTGACTATATACAAAGTCATTACACTGTCTCATAGTTCAGTGTCTGTCTTCCCATTAATACATGAGATTTTCCCCAGCAAGGGCCACCGCACTCATACCTATATCCCTAGAACCCAGAACTAGAAAGCATTCAAATGTTCCTTAAACAAATTACATACAACAACAAAATGCCCGGATCCCTTTGCTTTAAATATATAACGGGAAAAAAAAAAGCCCCCAAATCGTACAGTAAAGCTTTCATCAATGTGAATCCTATCCAAATGGATCTTGGGTTTTTTTTGAGACGGAGTCTCGCTCTGTCGCCCAGGCTGGAGTGCAGTGGCCGGATCTCAGCTCACTGCAAGCTCCACCTCCCGGGTTTACGCCATTCTCCTGCTTCAGCCTCCCGAGTAACTCAGACTACAGGCGCCCGCCACCTCGCCCAGCTTTTTTTTTTTTTTTTTTTTTTAAGTAGAGACGGAGTTTCACCGTATTAGCCAGGATGGTCTGGATCTCCTGACCTCGTGATCCGCCCGTCTCGGCCTCCCAAAGTGCTGGGATTATAGGCTTGAGCCACTGCGCCCAGCCGGATCTTGTTCTTAATAGGACCAGAAAAGATTCTCTAACTCATAACCCAAACATTATTAACAGACATCCTGGACTCCAGAATTTTCCAAAAGCACATAGAGACCAAGTTTTCTTTTTTTTTTTTTTTTTTTTGAGACGGAGTTTTGCTCTTGTTGCCCAGGCTAGAGTGCAATGGCGCAATATCAGCTCACTGCAACCTCCGCCTCCCGGGTTCAAGCGATTCTCCTGCATCAGCCTCCTGAGTAGCCGGGATTACAGGCATGTGCCACCATGCCAGGCTAATTTTGTATTTTTAGTAGAGACAGGGTTTCTCCATGTTGGTCAGGCTGGTCTCAAACTCCCGACCTTAGGTGATCCGCCCACCTCAGCCTCCCGAAGTGCTGGGATTACAGGCGTGAGCCACTGCACCGGGCCAAAGCTTCCTAATCTTAAAACTCCTTTCAGTTCAGTGCAGTTTTTCAGGGGCATTAAATATCACACCCATCCCACACTAACTCCTCTTGCCACCAATTCATTTATTGGTTCACTAGTTTTACTGAGCTCCACCTCAGTACTAAGGGTGCAAAGATAAACTATGATACGGAAATAAAAGTTTTAAGGGGAAAAAGATACAAAGAAATAGTAATAGTGCATGAGGTTCTTATCTCGAACTGTCTTCGTTTTTCTTAAACTGTCTTACAGTTTGGTCTGCACTAGAAATGTCCTCAAAAGATAACTCAGCCACTAACACTTATCAAAAAGAATTATTTAACATCAATATCCTAAAATAAAAATCATAATTTTAGGTCAGGCATGATGGCTTACGCCTGTAATCCCAACACTTTGGGAGGCCGAGGCAGGCGGATCACTTGAGGCCAGGAGTTCGAGATCAGCCTAGCCACCATGGGGAAACCCCCCCTCTACTAAAAATACAAAAAATTAGCTGGATGTGAGGTGGTGCACCCCTTTAATATCAGGTATTCGGGAGGCAGAGGCACAAGAATCACTTGAACCCAGGAGGCAGAGGTTGCCGTGAGCCGAGACAGCACGACTGCACTCCAGTCTGGGCAACAGAGCAAGACTCCATCTCAAAAATAAATAAAAATTTTAAAAATCCTAATTCTGGGCTGGGCATGGTGGCTCACACCTATAATCCCAGCACTTTGAGAGGCCAAGGCGGGTGGATCGCCTGAGGTCAGGAGTTCAAGACCAGCCTGACCAACATGGAGAAACCCATCTCTACTAAAAATACAAAATTAGCTGGACATGGTGGCGCATGTCTGTAATCCCAGATACTTGGGAGACTGAGGCAGAAGAATCACTTGAACCCAGGAGGCGGAGACTGCGGTGAGCCAAGATCACACCACTGCACTCTAGCCTGGGCAACAAGCAAAGCTCCATCTCAAAAAATAATAATAATAATTCTGTCAACTGTTTTTCTAAAATGTACTACATATGTAATATAATTGTCAACAACTCTACATAGCAGACCCATTCAATCAGTTACTCAAGGCTACATTCAACAATTAACTTACCTTTTTTTTTTTTTTTGAGACAGGTTTTCACTGTTGCCCAGGCTGGAGGGCAGTGGTGCAATCATGGCTCACTGCAGCCTCCACCTCCCAGACTCAGCTGATCCTCCCACCTCAGCCTCCCAAGTAGCTGGGACTATAGGTGTGTACCACCATACCTGGCTAATTTTTGTATTTTTGGTAGAGATGAGGTTTCACCATGTTGCCCAGGCTGGTCTCAAACTCTTGGGCTCACACTATTCATCTGCCTCAATTAATTTATCTTGAAGTATTTACCAGGAATTTGTATCATTTGATATTCAGAATTTCTATGGCCACAATATAAAACTGATACTAATACCTTTCTGGGTTTTTTTTTGTTTTTTTGTTTTTTGAGATGGAGTCTCACTCTGTTGCCTGGACTGGAGTGCAATGGTGTGGTCTCAGCTCACTGCAACCTCTGCCTCCCAGGTTGAAGCGATTCTCCTGCCCCAGCCTCCCAAGTAGCTGGGATTACAGGCACCCGCCACCACGCCCGGCTAATTTTTGTACTTTTAGTAGAGACGGTTTCACTATGTTGGCCAGGCTGGTCTCAAATTCCTGATCTCATGATCTGCCTGCCTCGGCCTCCCAAAGTGCTAGGATTACAGGTGTGAGCCACCATGTCTGGCAACTAATACCTTTTTTTTTTGAGATGGAGTCTTGCTCTGTCGCCTAGGCCAGAGTGCAGCGATCTAGGTTCTACTGCAACCTCTGCCTCCCAGGTTCAAGTGATTCTCCTGCCTCAACCTCCTGAGTAACTGGGATTACAGGCATGCGCCACCATGCCTGGCTAACTTTCGTATTTTTAGTAGAGATGGAGTTTCACCATCTTGGTCAGGCTGGTCTCGAACTCCTGACCTCGTGATCACACCCGCCTCGGCCTCCCAAAGTGCTGGGATTACAGGCATGAGCCACCACGCCCGGCCTAACACCTATTTTTCTAACTATCTGGCGACAACCATTACAGTCTTATTCTATAATTCATCTTTGGGGTCTTAACTGTACATTTTGTTTTCTAGCTTTAGAGCAACCCCTGCACTGTTTTCTGAGGAAAATCTTGGTCCTGCCCATAGGACCTTTACATATGTATGCTGGTTGTCCATTCAGGTCAAAATCCTGACATGATCAGGATCTGATCTAAATCAGGCATGCAGAGTAT
Organism: Theropithecus gelada; assembly: GCF_003255815.1. Classification (NCBI taxonomy): domain Eukaryota; kingdom Metazoa; phylum Chordata; class Mammalia; order Primates; family Cercopithecidae; genus Theropithecus; species Theropithecus gelada. The sequence goes on along the minus strand of NC_037683.1, from coordinate 13,974,199 downwards.
GTAGCCTCATGATTCTGGACTGAGAAAATAAACTCATTGCGACCTGATGCTTACTTGAATTCCTGGAGAATTACATAAGGATTTGTTCACTCAAAAATTCAATAAACTGTTCTCTACATGCCAGATGCTATTCTAGCTGCTGGGGATAAACAGTGAACAAAATACATATTCCCCACAGTGTATGCATCCCTCTTTACCTCTGAATCAAGCCAAACCATCAGAGAGCCATACACCAAAACCACATTGCTTTGCCCTGCGGAGACTGTTCACTGGCAATAACTCAACTTGGATTGAGAAGCATAAGAAGCAATCTTTATTTATTTATTTATTTAAGACGGAGTCTCACTCTGTTGCCCAGGCTGGAGTGTAGTGGCGCAATCTCGGCTTACCGCAACCTCTGCCTCCCAGGTTCAAAAGATTCTCCGACCTCAGCCCCCCGAGTAGCTGGGATTACAGGAACACGCCACCATGCCCAGCTAATTTTTTGTATTTTTAGTAGAGATGGGGTTTTGTCATGTTGGCCAGATTGGTCTCAAACTCCTGACCTCAGGTGATCCACCCGCCTCAGCCTCCCAAAGTGCTGGGATTATAGACGTGAGCCACCACACCTGGCCAAGAAGCAATCTTTAAAAACTCACAACATATGTTTGACTTTAGAGATACCATGCATCTGAAAATTGAACTTTATTTTCTTCTTCATTTTACTCCAGAAAACTCAGAGCCAAACACCAAAGCAACCATTAGCAATGATGCAGGACTTTCTGGTCTATGCACTAATTCTGCCACTGGCTTTATCTGCTTCTTTCATTTCTTCTGGCCTTTATGTTTAATCTTCTCATTTTGAAAAGAAGTGAGAAATAAAAGATATGTGATGGGTGCTTTTTAATCTAAAATTTATTGTGTATCTTCTATGTGCCAGGCACTATCCTAGGCACCTTACAACCTTAGGGAAGTCAAACAATTATTTCTTTTTATTTTTTGAGACAGAGTTTTGCTCTCGTTGCCCAGGCTGCAATGCAATGGCGCAATCTCAGCTCACTGTAACCTCCACCTCCTGGGTTCAAGCAATTCTCCCGCCTCAGCCTCCCGAGTAGCTGGGATTACAGACATGCGCTACCACACCCAGTCAATTTTGTATTTTTAGTAGAAACGGGGTTTCTCCATGTTGGTCAGGCTGGTCTCAAACTCCCAACCTCAGGTGATCTGCCCACCTCGGCCTCCCAAAGTGCTGGGATTACAGGCGTGAGCCACCGCACCCGGCCGAACTATTATTTCTACTACATAGATGAGGAAACTGAGGCAGAGACAGGCTTATTAACTTGCACATGATGTCGCAAACTACATTTGACAGAGCTGAATTCAAATTCAGCCCAGACCATTTCATGTAAGTGTATGTACAGGCCATGACAGGACCCATTGAGGTGGAGCAGAGAGGGGGTGAGGGGAAGCCCTCACTGAGCAAAGTCTTAAAGGAGGGGACTTGTCAAGAAGCAAGGAGAAAGTATTCCAGAGAGAAAAATCACATACAAAAACCCAAAGCAGACCAGGTACAGTGGCTGACGCCTATAATCCCAGCACTTTGAGAGGCTTAGGAAGGCGGATCGCTTGACCCCAGGAGTTCACGACCAGCCTGGGCAACATGGTAAAACCCCACCTCTACAAAAAATGCAAACATTAGCTGGGCATGGTGGTGCACATCTGTAGTCCCAGCTACTTGGGAGGCTGAGGTGGGAAATCACCTGGGCCCGAGAAGATCACACCACTGCACTCTAGCCTGGACTGGAGTGAGACCCTGTCTTTAAAAAAAAAAAAAAAAACCCTAAAAACAAAAAACCAAAGCAAAGAGGGAACATAAGTTCTGGGAACGGCAAATGGAGCACAGAGTTACATGCGGCAATTAATTCATCTTGAAGGTTCACCAGAAAGTTAAATCATTTAAATGTAGACATTTAATAGTTCCATCATTGAAAATTGCTACGGCCAAAGTATTAACTGTGGCTGGGAAAGTATGAAGAAGTAAAATAAAGGCAATCTTTTTATATGATTAGGCTAAAAGTCTGAATGATGTTCAATAAGCAATGAGGAAGCACAGAAGGATCCTAAGCATGAGAATTACAAGATCGATTTGCACAGTACAGGGAAGGAATTACAGATTCAAGGTAGGGAAACCAGTCAGAAGGCTACTGAAGAGTCTGGCAGTGGGGTAATGAGAGTTAAACCAGAGCTATCCAAAAGAAATACAATGCAAATAAATACAATGCAAGTTACATGTATGTAGCTTTTAATTTTCTAGTAGCCATATTAGGAAAAATAAAAAGAAAGGCTGGGTATGGTGGCTCACGCCTGTAATCCTAGCACTTTGGGAGGCCAAGGCTAGAGCATCACTTGAGCACAGGAGTTTGAGACCAGCCTGAGCAACATAGTGAGACCCTGTCTCTAACAAAAAACAAAAAATTAGCCTGGCATGGTGGTGCACATCTGTAGTCCCAGGTACTTGGGAGGCTGAGGTGGAAGGATTACCAGGTCAAGTCTGCAGTGAGCTGTGATTGTGCCACTTCACTTCGGCCTGGACAACAGAGCCAGGCCCTATCTCAGGAGAAAAATAAAAAGGAAAAAGAAATAAGTGAAGGCCAGGCCCAGTGGCTCACACCTGTAATCCCAGCACTTTGGGAGGCCTAGTCAGGCAGATCACTTGAGGCCAGGAGTTTGAGACCAGCCTGGCCAACATGTTGAAACCCCGTCTCTACTAAAAATACAAAAATTAGCCGGGCATGGTGGTGGGCGCCTGTAATCCCAGCTAATCAGGAGGCTGAGGAAAGAGAATTGCTTGAACCCAGGAGGCAGAGATTGCAGTGAGTCAAGATCACATCACTGCACTCCAGTCTGGGCAAAAAAGTAAGACTTTGTCTCAGGAAAAAATAAGTGAAAATAATTTTAGTAACAATTTTATTTACAGCCAGGCATGGCAGCTCACACTTGTAATTCCAGCACTTTGGGAGGCCAAGGTGGTTGGATCATTTGAACCCAGGAGTTTGAGACCAGCCTGGGCAACATGGCCAAATCTTGTCTCTACAAAAAAAAAAAAAAAAAGAGCTGGGTGAGGTGTCAGGCGCCTGTAGTCCCAGCTACTCCAGAGGCTGAACTGGCTGGATGGCTTGAGCCCAGGAGGTGGAGGTTGCAGTATGCTGAGATTGCACCACTGCACTCCAGCCTGGGTGACAGAGCCAGACCCTGTCTCAAAAAAAAAAAAAAAAAAAAAAAAAGTCTTTAATCTAATATACCTAAAATATTTTTCACTATGTTATCAATATAAAAAGTTACTGAGAAATTTTATGTATTCGATTTTTGTACTAACTTGAAATCTAGTGTGTATTTTATACTTATTTCAGACACTAAATTCTCATTGGACATATTTGATATATATTTAGATTTCATACAATGACAGATGAAAAATACAGACTCACATACCCAAGTTGTTCAAAACATACTTGAACATCTTCCAATAGGTGATCAAGTAGCAGTTTGTCAAGTTAATTTAATTACAATTAAATAAAATTAAAAATTTAGTTCCTCAGTCATGCTAGATGCATTTTGAGTGCTCACCTGCATATGGCTACTGGATTGGACAGCATAGGCCTAAAGTGTGACAAAGAAATTCTGTTGGCACTTCCACCATCAGCATTTCATGTCTGTTTACTGTTGAGATTTTCTGTCTATTAACATCAATAACTTGCCAGATATTAACTATGAAAGTAGTCCTACTGGTCACATAACTACAGTAGCTTACTTTCTCTAGGCCAATGCCAACATCTGTGAAAAAGGAATCATCTAATGACTACACAGAATTGCTATGTAGTACCTCTCACATGGAATGCAGTCAAAAATGTTTATGTGATAAATATATCTTCGTCTTCATTACTCAAGGACTAATTCATTTTGTTTGTGGACTACTTAAACTCTTTGTTTCTGTTTTTCTAAGGTTCAACCATTCGAGTTAACCACACAGTGTCCAATGACAAAAGATAAATCAATAAGAAAAGCTACTTTCAATTGTATATTTATTAGGAGCATTATGGTATAACAGTTAAGAGCTTAAGCTCTGGAGTCAGACTGTCTAGATTCAAATCCTGGTTTTATCTTTTACTAGATGCATGATTCTGGGTAAATATTTGGCCCCTCTGTGTCACAGTTCCCTCTTCTGTAAAACAGTGACAACACTACATATTCTCTTAGGGTGCTTTGAGGATTACAGGAGAAGATACATATAGAGCATTCGCACACAGTGCTTGGCACATAGTAGATGCTCAATAAAATTAGTTTCTTTTATTTTTTGAGGCAGGGTCTTGCTGTGTTCCCCACACTGGAGTGCAGTGGCATGATTACGGCTCACTGCATCACTGCAGCCTTGACTTCCTGGGCTCAAGCAATCCTCCCACCTCAGCCTCTTGAGAAGCTGGGACTACAGGTCCACAACACCTGCTCAGCTAGTTAGTTTTTGTGGTTTTTTTTAATTTTATTTTTTGTTTTTGTGGGTACATAGTAGGTGTGTATATTTATGGGACCGGCTAGTTTTTCAATTTTTTAGAGAGACGGAGTCTTGTTCTGTTGCCCCGACTGGTCTTGAACTCCCAGGCTCAAATGATCCTCCTGCCTCAGCCTCCCAAATCTCATGCCTCATGGGATTGAAGGCATGAGCCACCCCAGCCAAGATGAGCTTTTTAAACAGAGATGCAGGAGAAACTGAAATTATGGCTAAGGTAAAAAAAAAAAAAAAAAAAAACTAGCTGAGATCCTAACACAACATCATAAAGTAAAAAAGTAGGATCTCTCAAGATTTCCCACATTATCTTAGATACCAAAAAAAAAAAAAAATCGACTATAGAGGTAATAATTTGAAGTCCTCAAAAGAAAAATCATGCATGTGGTTATTTTATTTTAAAAAGGGGATAAATAAGAAACTTCATCTACTGACAGTGTACAATTATGCAGTACGGCACAGGTGCAGCCAAGCAAAGAAAAACATGAAGCAAAATAGGAAGGTACTGCCTTACCTGCTTCTCCGTTTTCGAGGCGGTTTCTCCACTGTGCCAGTCAGTCTACAGACCAAACAAATAAGACAGTAACTAAAAGTAATATACAAGAAAACATCTCCCGGCGCTACCGTGCCAGTCAGGAACTAAACAGACCACCCTCTGGGACCACAGGCTCGCCAAGCCCAGACCTGACCTTACAAACGCCTTATGCCCTGTTTCCCAAGACCAAGCACTCCTGGGACTCACCGTTCCCCTAATTCCCCCTGAGCCCAAACCTTCCTGGTCCCTCACCCCATCTTCAACCCCTGCTCGTCACAGCCCAGCTCCCCAAAATCACCCACCTCCACCTACTCATTGTCTGCCTCGTCACCCCCGTAAGCTCCCCCAGCCTCCCCTTTCCTGTGCCCATCCGCTCCCGACCGTACACTGCCCTCTCCACGCCCCGCCTCTCCGGGCCCGGCGACCCCCGCATTCCACGGCCCCTCCGGGGGCGCGCGCGCCTTGCCCCTCCCGGCCCCGCGCCGCCAGCCTCACTCCTCGGCGCCCCTTCCCTCACACGCCCCTCTCACCTGGCCTCGAGGATGCGATCGCGCCCAGCCCGCGCCGCCGCCTCCAGGCGCCCCCCAGATCCCCCAGCCTGCACCCCCCGCCCCTCCGGTCTCTGCGCCCCGAATGCTCCGCGGCCCCGAGCCGCTGCCCCTGGGCCCGCTCCCTGGTCCCCGCCCCATCCCCAACCCCGGCCTCCACCCAGCCCCTGCCCCACCTGGGGGCCAGGCGACTCCGCGGCTGCTGGGGCTGCCGGGCTCCTCTGACCATCCGGCTCCTGCTCCGCCGCGGGAGCTGCTCCGGCGGCCGCAGGGCTCGCTCGGGAAGCTGAGGCGGCGGAGGCTGGAGTAGGCGGAGAGGCGGGAGGAGGGCCTCGCGCCTCTGCCAGGCTTGCCGCGGGGCCCGCCTTCTCCGCGCCTCTCCTCGGCTCCCATTGGCTAGCTCAGTAGTGTGGACGGAAACCTGTCAGTCGATTGGACGCTCGGCCCATCACATCCCGCGCTGCCCACCCAGAGGTTTGGTTGAGACTGCAGGTGGCAGCGGAGGTGCCTTAGAGATTGCTAGCAGGGCCGGAGGAGACCCGAGCGCCACCAAGCGCCAAAAAATAGGAACTGCACCCCCGGCGCCAGACACCTGCCCCAGGTTCTCCTGGCTTTGCGTCCTGCATCCCACACACCTGCTGGCGCCCCTCCACCTCTGCACCACGCCAGGACCGAAAACAAACCCTGAAATCTCCCAGTTTCCTCTAGCAGGTGAGACAGTGAGGCAACTCTCACACACGTGTTTCCTTTTAAGCCACCTCGAATGCGATCCTTGTCCCTACATCTTGCTGAAATTGTCTCACAGCTCACAGCTACCCTTCAAAAAGGACCCAGCCAGAAAACTGTAAGAATCCACCAAAATAAAGCATGGTTGGGATGCTCAGTCCTCTGCAGAAAAGATCACTAGCTTGGGTGCAGGCTTTTAAGAAAGCAAGATTTTTTTTAATTACCGTGAAAGAAAAATCAGTACTGCAAACAGAACCAATGCCATACTAAAAGCAACGTGTTCTATTTTGAAAGGCCTGGACAAATTTCATCCCTGAATGTAAGCCGACCATCCTGATTCTGTGACCATTGCAAGTTCTACACCAATTAATCAATTTTAAAATAAATGTTACTGTATTTTTTGACAGACAAGCATGCAAAACTGCCTTTCATAAGCATAATTAGTTACCCATCGTCTTCTGCTTTAACAAAGCCATCCCTGAAAATAAGACTCAGCTCATTAACGTATTATAAAATTCTTGAAGGTGGGAAGGCCTCTCTAAATCACTCCTCCTGTGTGCACTTGTTTAGTAAATTCTTAGCATCTGTTCAGAGTTGGGAGGCGGCATAAAACTTTCTCTTAAGCCACTTCCATTTTATTAGAACATCTTTTATGCCTCAATAATATGACAGCCTCGAGTAGTACATGTCAACATTGGGGTGGGGAAAATCCCTCATTGATCTCCATAAATGGCAAATATTAGGATACTAGTTTTTCATAAAACCAAATGTATTTGGCGTAAAGAGCTGTCTTTTCTTCTGAGATGGTCCTACCTATATCTTTAATGGTAAAATGACTTTCCATTTATGAAGTAATACTGATGGTAAGTTGTAGCAGGATTTGAAAAATTGCTTTGACAAAGAAAAAATGTCAAATCTCTGTTGGCCCCCCAAATTAGTATTTCATGTAATTCTAGTCACAGAACCACAAATCAGCTCAACCTCAACCACCAGTTTCCACCCATATTATCAAGCCAGAGGAAAGAACTCCAGAATAATTTGTGTCAGACGAAGGGGGATCATCAACTCACTAGGGAAGTAATCTTGAAATACATTTATTACATTCCTTATTAAAAAACCACTGCCTGCTTTTTAGCATCTTCTATAACTGACCAATCCTCACTGATATATATCAGATATTGTCAATAGAACAGAAGCTATTCATTTCTTACGCCTTCCCAAAAAGGATCCTCAAGTCTTCACATTGTGTCCAAGTGATCTCTGGTTGTTTTTACTCTGTAAGACACAAATCCCATCATTCCAGACCACATTTAATTCACACTTCCTCTGTATTTTCGCCAATTACTCCATCCTACATCGAACATTTCCTTCTCCAGATGTGTTGTACTTACAAAATCTATACTATGTTAGCAATTACACATTGCCTTGGATTATTCTTCCCAACTACAATGAATTTGAACAAATGGCCTATGAGTATGAGCCCTTAATAAAAAGCAGCTTTGGACCAGACACTGGGTGCTTTGTGTGTGCTATTTTTAATTCTGAGATTAACCCTGTCTGATACTCTCTTATTTTAGACACAGAAATTTAAGATTCAGAAAATTCAATTTGTTCAGGGTCACACAGCTACAATAACCAATATTGCTTAAAATAGAGGGCTAAAGATGTACTCTGGTGTGCCTGCTAGGGATTCAAGTTCCAGCTCTCCTGTGCAACCTTAAACAAGTCACCTGTCCTCTCTAAGCCTATTTCCTCATCTGGGGAAAAAAGTTCTAGAGAAGGATGAACAAAATTAATTAAAGTTTGGGCTGGGCACAGAATCTTATGCTTGTAATCCCAGTGCTTTGGAAGGCCGAGATAGGAGGATCTCTTCAGCCAGGAGTTCAAGATTAGCCTGGGCAACATAGGGAGACCCCCTCTCTACCAAGAAAAAAAAAAAATTAAAGGTAATATAGTTATAGACCCATAGCAAGGGCATCACAAAATAAAGAACGTAACAATTTAGCTACATATGCTGAATACAGGTTAGTTGCTATTACTGCATGGCAGAGCTGGGGTTTTAACCTAGATCTGATCCCAAAGCCTGTGCTATTCCATAATGCCTCCATGCAGTCTTTTATAACCCACCATTTATATACAAAAGCAGAGTGCTGCTGAGAATAGTGGGTGCCTAGGGATTGAGTGGAATATACTTATGTAGTATTTTTGTTGACAACACAAACCTATAAATGCCACGCATTTTTGAATTAAGAAAACATTTGAATGATCTAAGCCAGCATAAGCCTACTCTCATGAGGGTAAAGGCACAAATTCACCAAGAAGTTGATAGAGAAATAGAAAACTAACAGGAGGGGAATGCAGAACCAACCTTCCCCAAGCGTCTAGTGTGTCTGGCATTATGCTAGGGGACTTTCCAAATGTTTCTTTTTGGTTTACTACTGTGTATTTCATCAGCATCACTGCACACTGTAAATACACAATTTAAAGAGTTGTAATGATCTCATGAAGCATAGTTCTGGGCACTGGATCGAGGTTGTAACAATAAACATTGCCTTTAAAGAGTTGGAACACTTAGCTCAGAGTCAAATGCAAAACAAAACAAAAAAAAAGATTTCACTTTTGTTTACCAGTCAAGCAACCAAGTGGAGGAATAAGCATTTTTTAATTTCTTATATAAAATGCTAACTTCTTGTCAGGACATACTACAGACTATGCATTAAATTTTTTGACAAACTTCCTATAATCTTTTTATTAATTTACACTGAGGGAATATAGCACCTTTCATCCGAAGAACTGAAGGTGCTTTACAAACATTAGCATTTAAAAAACAATTACATTTAAAAATCGGGATTCTTGCTGTTAAATCTCTTCGACTTCAGATACACAATTTCCTGGAAGCTGATGGAAAGCAATTCTATTTCTGACAATGAAAGAGGCTCAGAAAGAGTCCTGATTTACTTTCACAGTACAGGCATTTTCCAAAACCTGGTGCTGGGCTTACAAAGCAAACACACACAAATCTTAATGCAATGAACAATATTTCAAACCTTATTTCCCAAAGCAAAACCTAGGGCTTAAGACGTCAAAATCTTCCAACAGTTCTAGACATCCAGACAGAATAGGAGCTGATGCAAGTTGCATATGAGATGTACTATTGATCCAGGCATTTTAGGATCACACTCAAATAAAGTAGTGAAACTTTTTAGGGAAACACATTAACTTATAAAAAGCTAGCCAAGAGCATATCGGCCAAATGAAGAAAGGGAGTAAATGGCAATTCAAAGTAGACAGTTCTCACTAGAGCCTAGGGCACTTTATTAGAAACCAAGTATATCATAGGCAAATAAAAATAGTTCTTACCCCCATTGATACAACATAAGGGATTTTACATTCAGCCTAGATACAGGGAGTAACAAATCCTCCTGCCCATAAATCTATGACTTGCAAGTATCTTCCACCACATGATTACTCTATATAGTACATAGCCCTTATTTATTGGAGGGATCCAAAATATTCCTTGTAGGCTCACAAAGTCCAATACATTAGCTCTCTCTTCCCTTTACCCATCTAATAGTAAAAACTATTTTTTCCATGCAAAAAGCCATTATTCAGTTGAAAAGAAATCAGGCAAAACAGAGATGGCAGTTAAGGAATGGAGAGAATATTATTGGCACGTGCCCAACTAGTGACAAACAAATGCAGTACACGATGACTTAAAAATAAAAGTCACATTATAGGGATAACAAAAACAACTACATCAATCTAAGCTAAGGAGTGTCAAACAGGGAGGGCTGGGAGTTACCAGTTCTATTGGTACAACTTAAGTAGAAAGCGAGCACTTAAATACAATATATGGTAACAGGAAATTAAAAAAAAAAATACTGCAGAGAGCTGTTCAAAGACCACACCAAGTTGTCTGCATCATTAATTTCCAGTGTTTCACAATTAGTAAAATACATAGCTACATATCCCTGTAAGATAAAAATACCTTTCCACCTGAATTACACTGGTGTCAGGGCAGTAACACGAAGTTACTGACCCAACATTAGTTCAAGTGTGTGCAGCAAATGTCTTAGCCACCTCTTTCATATAGCTATATAATTAAAAACTATGTAAGGAGCTGGTGGTTTGAGGGAAAAAAATAAAATCAAAACAGTATTGTGCTCATTTAGTAAAAGAAAACCCTGATGAAAAATTATATGCCAAGAAGCTTAGACTATAAAGATTTTTATTGCATTTTTAGGTAACCTGGAAGTTCTTATCCTGAAGGGGAAAAGTTTGTTTTCAAAACTACCTGAACAGATGCTAAAGTGCTTTATTAATTGGCTGGCTTCACAAATATTTCCCGGAATGACAAAAATTAATTATAGTAAAGGGATACCAACTATTTCACAAAATGGTGCATTCCAACATCATTTATGACTACAGTCATAAGAGATACTGGAATACTTGTCCTTATTAAGTGGACAGTTGCATATTAAGAACTGATCATCACAACCCTTTGGATATTCAAATTACTTACACAAAGCTGAAATATGGAATCACAGATCTTTGCAAAAAAGAACTTGTTTCTTTTTCTACACTTTAAATAATCTGCTTCAGATTACAGTTCACAAATACAAGAGTCCTGACTTTTCAACCTTTCCAGTTGCAGTTTAAAAATGAACACTTTCTAAAAGTTAAGGTCAAGTGTTACAGCAAGAGAAGAATGATTCCTATTGAAAAGTACATAGATTTTAGTTAATAATACTCATGATAGATTGTAAACTGGATTGATCACATTCTACTCAACTGGTATCAAATTAACACATCAGCATTACAAGTATTAAATGTTTTTCTATTACTATAGAGGATATAAACCAAAACATTAATATGGCAGTTATGTTCTTTAGGCACAGTTTAGTGATTTTTTTAAAAAATAAATACTATTGAATTTCAATTGAAGTTTTAAACTCAATAACCAAAGGGTCAAGAACTCTGATTAGGAAAAAAGAAAAGATAACTTTACACTAACAATGTAAGCTGTTTAAAATTTCTAACACTTAACCTATCTTTTATTTAAGATTACTTTATTAAAAATACAAGGAATCTGAAAAAAGATCAATACAATTATCTTAATGTACAAAGTCATAAGCTGTAGCAGTTTTTAACTAAAATTTAAAAACACAACAAGGAGGGCAGCCCTTTAGACCAATTTATTTTATATCCATTTAAAATATCATCCAACAAAGGACAATGAAGTTTACATCTGGGACAGGTATACACAACTTGAGGCATTTGGAGTCCATCGTGCCCACTGAATAACAACTTTGCTGCTGAAATTTCTTAAAACTTACCAAACTAAAACAAAAGGCTGAATGATACAAAAAGGAGGAGTATTTAGGTGTAATCTGTCAATTGGCTTTTAAAAAAAGGAAACACATCCTGTTTCCCAGACCAGTAAATAAGCAAGAGCTACATGCAGCAGTGTGAGTATGAAGACATTTCTCAAGTCTTCTCAAATGAGTCCAGGGTGGGGATGGGATGGCGGGAAAATTGATAGAAAAACTTTGCTATAGACACCACAACAAACAATAAATTTAGATAATTTAAAATTTAAAAAAAAAAAAAAAGGCAAGAGGCAGCATTTCAGCAGCAAAGTGCTCAATAAAAAGTATATTGTAGAAGGTAATACAAGAAAATTGGGGTAAGAAGAGGGCAGAAAAATGGGTCAGCAGGATGGGCGAAGGCCTCAAAGGAAATACGGCGTTGTCGTTCTGGGAGGAATAACACGTTCTGAATCTGGAACTGCCCGGAATAACTTTGGTTCTCTTGTATTTACATCTTTGAAGACCATGATCGAAGCAATATTTCCACAACGATAGCAGTAATTAGGAGCAGACCATACTGTCACCAGCTTCTCATCAAACATAAATTTATAGCCTTCGTGCACTAGTTGATGTGCTCTGCAGATGAGTTTTAAGTTGTTGATATGAACAAACTGCAATTTAGAAAGACACTGTAAGTATTTAGCACTTAAAAAACAATTACCCTACATACGTAAGAAAATAATCATTCAAATACCAAATCCTATTACTACTAAATGCATCATGATTATAGAACCCACTCTATAATTATCCCCAACAATTTAATAAGTTTAGGCAAACAGAGCAATTTTGGCCTGAGTCAACTACACAGCTATAGAAACTGTATAGCTACATAGTTAGAAATTTCTGGAAGAAAAAGCATTCAATAGGTACTATGAATCAAAATTTTGTGTTTTCTGATTTAATAATAAAGATATTACTATCAGTATCTACAATTTACTGATAGTATGTGTAGATGTTGCAATAATTCTGAAAGAGATTATTCTTTTGCAACTTAAGGGAACAAAAGCTCAGACTAGATAAATAACTTATCTAAATTAAGATGCACTGATACAGGATCAGAATCTAGTTTTCTGACTTCATTATGATGCTGGAGCGCTTCCCAATATAAAGTCGTGTGTGTGTGTGTGTATTTAGTTGAAAACAGTTAAAGTTCAAAGTATTGCCTATCTTGAAGATGGTGGGGTAGCATCACAAAGCTGTTAGCATTGAGTCTCTGGACCGACTTTGATTCCAGTCTCTGCAGCAGCAGTGATCACTTAGTGAAGAGTGCTTAGGATAGTTGGCCAGGATCCTGAATATCAAAATCTTCAGCAGCAGCTCCCACCAGGACTTATCTCAGAAAACTGCTGACTGCCTGGGCCTGGAGCTCAGCAAGGTAGTGACTAAGAAATTCAGCAACTAGGAGACCTGTATGGAAATTGGCGAAAGTGTACGTGGAGAGAATGTCTACATCATTCGGAGTGGTTGTGGTGAAATCAACAATAATTTAATGGCACCTTTAATCATGATTAATACCTGCAAGATTGTTTCAGCCAGCCAGCTTACTGCAGTCATCCCATGCTTCCCTTATGCCCAGCAGGATAAGAAAGACAAGAGTCGGGTGACAATCTCAGCCAAGCTTGTTGCAAATATGCTATCTGTAGCAGGTGCAGATCATATTATCACCATGGACCTACATGCTTCTCAAATTCAGGGGTTTTTTTTGACATCCCAGTGAACTACTTATATGCAGACCTAGGTGTCCTGAAGTGGATAAGGGAGAATATCTCTGAGCGGAAGAACTGCACTATTGTCTCATCTGATGCTGGTGGAGCTAAGAGAGTGAACTCCATAGAAGACAGGCTGAATGTGGACTTTGCCTTGATTCACAAAGAAGGCCAATTAAGTGGATCGCATGGTGCTTGTGGGAGATGTGAAGGATCTGGTGGCCATCCTTGTGGATGACATGGTTGACACTTGTGGCACAATCTGCCATGCAGCTGACAAACTTCTCTTAGCTGGAGTCACCAGAGTTTATGCTATCTTGACTCCAAGTATCTTCTGTGGTCCAGCTATTTCTCATATCAACAACGCATGCTTTAAAGCAGTAGTAGTCACCAATACCATACCCCAGGACGACAAGATGAAGCACCGCTCCAAAATACAGGTGATCGACATCTCTATGATCCTTGCAGAAGCCATCAGGAAAACTCACAATGAAGAATCCATTTCTTACCTATTCAATCATGTCCCTTTATAACACAGTTACTTCTGAGGTTTTTTAAGAATAAAATCCACCCCACCCCTTGTTTTCCCTTGGTATTTGATGACAAATTCAGAAGACCCAGCTTACTCCAGTGTAGCTTTCAATATCCCACATCAGGTATATCTGAGCTTATCCGAAATGCAGAAAGACGGGTTGAGATTAACTGCTGGGACTTCCTACCTGCACTGTCTCATTCTGGCTTCCTTGATGATTTTGTGAGTCTTGCAGCTTTAACAAGAGCTCAGCTGTTACAAGATTTCAGACTTTTGAGGATAGTGGGGGTGTCTGACTGTGATTGGAGAAGCTCAGACTACCTTGCATGTGAATGCTTCAGGGTTTTCTTTGTTGAGAACAACTAGCAACGAAGCCAACCCATGTGTGAGCAGTTCTCCCCAAGGTCTATGCTAAATTATGGCAAGAGCCCTGGGCAACCCCAAACCTAGTCCCGGTGGCTGAGCACCCTGTAAGGCAGGAACAGGCAGTTGGACTTGAGCAGCCATGGGGTGGGGGCTGGGGGTAGTGGAGGGGCGAAGCAGCACAGTGCAGCAAATGTTTCTTGGGAGGAAGAAGCCTGATTCATCATCATCTGCTTGACTACGTAGCTTGGATTCTCTTTTGTACCTATTCCTTTGATTTGGCTTTACCTTCATCCACCTTGATCCTTTCCTGGCCAAATATCCGCTTGGGCCCAAAGGAACACTGCACCATAGTCCTCTGGAAAGCAAATGTGCTTCCTGCTATGTAATCGCTAACATTCACATTACATGATTTGCTGTAGCTTGATCTTCCTTAGCCTACTACCACTGTGGCAGTAGGTTTTAGGTGGTCTCATAGTGCCTTTTGATTAATTTAAGTATTTAATTGCCATCTTCCTTCTTTGGATCTACTTGGCATTTCAAATGAACAGAGATTTCTGTTTTAAAAAAAAAAAAAAGGCCAGGCGCGGTGGCTCACGCCTGTAATCCCAGCACTTTGGGAGGCTGAGGCGGGCGGATCACGAGATCAAGAGATCGACACCATCCTGGCTAACACAGTGAAACCCCATCTCTACTAAAAATACAAACGATTAGCCAGGTGGCGGGCGCCTGTAGTCCCAGCTACTCAAGAGGTTGAGGCAGGAGAATGGCAAGAACCTGGGAGGCGGAGCTGGCAGTGCGCCAAGACCAGTCACTGCACTCCAACCTGGGTGACAGAGCAAGACTCCGCCTCAAAAAAAAAAAAACAAAAAAAAACAGATTGACATAGGCCAGGTGCGATGGCTCATGCCTGTAATCCCAGCACTTTGGGAAACCAAGGTGGGCAGATCACCTGAGGTCAGGACTTCAAGACCAGCCTGACCAACATGGTGAAACCCCATCTCTACTAAAAATACTAAATTAGCCAGGCGTGTTGGTGCACACCTGTAATCCCAGCTACTCAGAAGGCTGAGACAGGAGAATTGCTTGAACCCAGGAGGCAGAGGTTGCAGTGAGCCGAGATTGCGCCACTGCACTCCAGCCTGGGCAATATGAGTGAAACTCTGTCTCAAAAAAAAAAAAACATTGATGTTATTGGCTCTTGTAGAGGAAACTAATAAAGTGTCTGTATCTGTGTGATTTGAGGTCTTAAAACAAACAAACAAAAAAAAGTACTGCCTAGTTTGGTCTTGACATTTTGTTACTTAACTACAGTATTTGAAAGGAAGGGGGCCGGCCGGGCACAGTGGCTCACACCTGTAATACCAGCTCTTCAGGAGACTGAGGTGAGTGGATCACCTGAGGTCAGGAGTTCAAGACCAGCCTAGCCAACATGGTGAAACTCCGTCTCTACTAAGAATACAAAAATTAGCCGGGCATGGTGGTGTATGCCTATAGTCCCAGCTACTCAAGAGGCTGAAGCAGGAGAATTGCTTGAACCTGGGAGGCAGAGGTTGCAGTGAGCCAAGATCATGCCACTGCACTCCAGCCTGGGCGACACAGCAAGCAAGACTCCATCTCAAAAAAAAAAAAAGGAAAAGAACATTTACTTTATCCACTATTACCAAGTGGATGCTGGAGTAGGTGCTTTCGCTGTGTGATCTTATTTAACCGTTAAAAAAAGACATACATGGCCGGGCGCGGTGGCTCAAGCCTGTAGTCCCAGCACTTTGGGAGGCCGAGACGGGCGGATCACAAGGTCAGGAGATCGAGACCATCCTGGCGAACACGGTGAAACCCCGTCTCTACTAAAAAATACAAAAAAACTAGCCGGGCGAGGCGGCGGGCGCCTGTGGTCCCAGCTACTCCGGAGGCTGAGGCAGGAGAATGGCGGGAACCCGGGAGGCGGAGCTTGCAGTGAGCTGAGATCCAGCCACAGCACTCCACCCTGGGTGACAGAGCGAGACTCCGTCTCAAAAAAAAAAAAAAAAAAGACATACATTAATAACTAAACTAGAAATTTAATATCCAC
Source organism: Theropithecus gelada (assembly GCF_003255815.1). Classification (NCBI taxonomy): domain Eukaryota; kingdom Metazoa; phylum Chordata; class Mammalia; order Primates; family Cercopithecidae; genus Theropithecus; species Theropithecus gelada. Next base: position 13,957,812 of record NC_037683.1, on the reverse strand, counting down.
AGCCACCATATTTTGAGTAAGCTAGACTACAAGTTAGTTATCTAGGACCACCATAGTTCTCTATGCAGTCCATTAGCAATCTACAAATTACTTTTCCAAAAATGCTGGCTTTACCTCATTTGTGACCTTTGCTCCAAAAAGCCAACCTGCTCCTCGCGGACTGATAGCCCAAGTATCCACATCTTCAGGATCTGACCAAACCAGATCACAAAATGCTCCTTTATGAGGAATTTCCTGATTCCGTTCGATGGTTCGAATTTGATCCAGTGTTTTGATATCAGGAGATAAACCACCATGGACACACAAAATCTGCTCATCTATTAACTAGCAAAAAAGGATAACAAAGAGTTGAACATATAACCTCAGGCATATCTAAATTCATCAATGAATACTAAAGATATCAACACAATTGAGATGACAACTAGATAAAAATATGCAATGTGTTATTGGCAGGAACATACATGAGACTTTAAAAATAGAAACTTACAGCTGCTACTGTGAGCATGTCAAAAACTTTGGTACAGTATCTCCAGGCATTAGCATTTCCATATTTGGTTTGGCACTCATCTGTGAAAGAAACAGAAGGGTTTTAATTAATGAATCTGCCAATAAAAATAAACAATATATCCAATACTAGAGCAGCTTTCAGTATAACAGAAATTCAGCTTAAACTAGGACAGCAAGATATGACACATATTTAGTCCTACCAGGACCTCCACATAGAGCCAAAAGAACACTAGTGACTAACTATATACAGTTATATGTCCCTTAATCATGGGGATACATTCTGAAAAATGCATTGTTAGGTGATTTTGTCATTGTGTGAACATCATCACATATCCTTACTAACCCAGATGGTCTAGCCTACTACACACCTAAGCAATATGATATAGCCTATTGCTTCTAGGCTATAAACTTGTGAAGCATGTCACTGTACTAAATATCGTAAGGAAATAGTAACACAAGGGTAAGTATTTGTGCAATAGGAATTTTTCAACTGCGTTATATCTACGGGACCACTGTTGTATATACAGTCCATCATCGACTGAAATGTCATTATGTGGCACATGACTGTATTTCCTAAGGATGTAGTACTGCTCTTCATTCCTGGAATGGACCTAAGAAGCAGCTGAAATTATTAACCAAAATGCTATCATTAGAAGAGTCAAATACAAATTTCACACAACCTGAAGCAAATGTTTTTACAGTTATGTTAATATTAGGTAATTCTGGTAAACAGATAAATTTAGTTAAGGAGACCATTCTAGCAGGATAATCAGATCAAACAAATTAGAGGACCCTTAGTTATAGGAACATGAGCAATTCCTAACTCTTCTCAGGGCTAAGTTGTCTCTTCTGAGATTTTCTGCAAATTGTCCAACTAAACACTTGAGCTTCAGTGGATCACAACTGAGGACAGACTGCCAGTCAGGTTCTTACAAATTCCCAGTTGAACACTCTTTCTGCTGCCTCCATAGCTTTTTGTTTTTGAGATAAGGTCTCACTCTGTCGCCCAAGTCGGAATACAGTGGCGCAATCAGCAGTGGCAAGATCACAGCTCACTGTAACCTCAACCACTTGGGCTCAAGCGATCCTACCACCTCAGCCTTCCGAATAGCTGGAACTACAGGCATGTGCCACCACACCTGACTAATTTTATTTCTGGTAGAAATGGGGGTCTCCCTATGTTGTCCAGGCTGGTCTTGAACTCTTGAGCTCAAGCAATCCTCCTACCTCAAGCCTCCCACAGTGCTGAGATTACAGGTGTGAGCCACTATACCCTGACTGTCTACATAGTTAATAGGGTACACACTTCTTCTGTTAACACCATGGAAGCTCTGCACTTTGACTTCTTCCATAATTTTAGAAAAAAAAAAACCTGACATACCACTATTGCCTTAAGTGAAGCTGAAAATGATATAGGAAAGAAGTCTGCAGGTTATGACCACTCCCCAAGATTTTCTCAATTATATATCTATGTGAAGCAAGATTGTTATGTAAACTTGGCATAAGAGAGCCCTACCAATGAGCTCAGGTTGCAGGCAGGGATCTTGAGCTTGGCTCTATAGTAACTGCCCAGCATGTGTTTATCAGTGTGAACTGAAGGCCCAGTGTAAAGTTATATAGGGATATCTTATTCCTTTAAAATCAATGTAAGTCTTATAATAACTAAAATTATCTGATTCCCGAGGAGCTGTTAAGCTTCATTTTATTAAACAAAACCATACAACACCACTACAAGAACAGAGCTCTGGGAACAAGAAAGTTCAATACTAGATTTTGTGTTGCTGTCATTTTCCTCAGTCAAGGCACCTTGATTAAAATGTCCTCCTTCCTCACCCCATTTTTTTCCCCTTTAGCCCTACATTGATGAAATTCTGGAGTATAACTGTATATATAAAAACAGTCACATATAAAAAACATGTCATATATTAGTCATATATAACAATATGCGTTTTATATATTATGCATGTAGCATTAGTTACATATATATAGTAGGTGTGTGTGTTTTGATAACATTAGTTTTAGTATTTTCACTGAGCTAATATCATAGTATGGTATCTAAAATATTGATCCAAAAGTTGTATTTCAATTGGTGTTTATTTTGTGAAGGAAAATAAGAAGTAACTTGTAGAAAGGAGACAAATAGGCCGGGCGCGGTGGCTCAAGCCTGTAATCCCAGCACTTTGGGAGGCCGAGACGGGCGGATCACAAGGCCAGGAGATCGAGACCATCCTGGCTAACACAGTGAAACCCCGTCGCTACTGAAAAATACAAAAAACTAGCCGGGCGAGGTGGTGGGCGCCTGTAGTCCCAGCTACTCGGGAGGCCGAGGCAGGAGAATGGCGTAAATCCGGGAGGCGGAGCTTGCAGTGAGCCGAGATCCGGCCACTGCACTCCAGCCTGGGCGACAGAGTGAGACTCCGCCTCAAAAAAAAAAAAAAAAAAAAAAAAAAAAGAAAGGAGACAAATACTATCTAACTTTACAAGTATTTAAAAAATTATATAAAAACAATTATCAAAGTTTCTCTAATTGATAATGGCAGACAAACTGAAGAGTAAGAGAGTTCAGAGTACCTTTGTTTTGTTTTGTTTTGAGACAGAGTCTCGCTCTGTCACCCAGGCTGGAGTGCAATGGCACAATCTCAGCTCACTGCAACCTCCACCTCCCAGGTTCAAGCGATTCTCTTGCCTCAGCCTCCCGAGTAGCTGGGACTACAGGCAAGCGCCACCATGCCCAGCTAATTTTTGTATTTTTTGTAGAGACGCGGTTTCACCATGTTAGACAGGATGGTCTCAATCTCCTGACATCATGATCTGCCTGCCTCGGCCTCCTAAAGTGCTGGGATTACAGGCATGAGCCAACACGCCCAGCCCAGCCTATCTTTATAATGACAGAAGATAATTCAAAATATAAAATTTAAAACTAAAGGGTTCTGCAATTAATGTTTAATCTCTCAATATCTGCCTTAATTGTGCTCAAGGAAAATCCAAATTCATAATCTTGATAATTATATTTCCTTCAAGGGGGTTCCTAATAAGCGCTCTCTCTCTCTCTCTCTCTGTAACTTTCAACCAAATAAAAGTTTTAGAGAAGTAGCTATTTTGCTTTTTTTTCTTTCTTGAGACATAGTCTCGCTCAGTTGCCCAGACTGGAGTGCAATGGCGCAATCTTGGCTCACTGCAACCTCCACCTCCTGGGTTCAATCAATTCTCCCTGCCTCAGCCTCCCAAGTAGCTGGGATTACAGGCCCCCACCACCATGCCCGGCTAACTTTTGTATTTTCAGTAGAGACGGGGTTTAGTTGGTCAGACTGGTCTCAAACTCCTGACCTCAGGTGATCCACCCGCCTCGGCCTCCCAAAGTGCTGGGATTACAGGGGTGAGCCACTGCGCCTGGCCTATTTTGCTTTTTATGACTAAGTTCTGCTTCTGATCCCTGAGGTCCTAGCATTCTCTGGAGTGAGCATACAGAGATATATGTAAAAGGATGTGTAATAGCAGCTTAAAAACAACTCTAAAGTCCAATGATAGAGAAAAAACTGATACATCAATTATGGTACATCCATATGGTATATGATGCAGCTATAAACATGACAATAAAGTCAAAAATTCAGGTATGACCCCATTTTAGTGTGTGTTTGTACATATATAAACACACATAAATACACACACACACAAAATAGATGAGAATGGACTCTCCAATTTGTGCAGAACATTCACCTTCAGCAGATTCTAGATTCCCACTCCAAAATATTTTGATTAATAAATCTGTGGCGAGGCCCAGCAATCTACATTTTTGTTTTGTTTTGTTTTGTTTTTTTGAGACGGAGGCTCACTATGTCGCCAGGCTGGAGTGCTATGGCGTGATCTTGGCTCACCATAACCTCCGACTCCTTGGTTCAAGCGACTGTCCTGCCTCAGCCTCCCGAGTAACTGGGATTACATGCATGCACCACCACGCCCAGCTCATTTTTGTATTTTTAGAAGAGACGGGGTTTCACCATATTGGCCAGGATGGTCTCGATCTCCTGACCTTGTGATCCGCCTGCCTCAGCCTCTCAAAGTGCTGTGATTACAGGTGTGAGCCACCCCATCCAGCCCACAATCTACATTTTTAATGAGAACCCAGGTGATTCCAGCAAGATAAACTAAGGACTACACTTTGAGGCACAGATCTAGAAAGATGCACACCAAAAAGTTAACAGTAATCTCTCCAGCATAAGATTTTCAATTGTTGGGGAGGAGTGAAGGAGTGAGGATGTGGGGAAAATACTATACATAAAGCATGTGTATGACTTGTGTAGCTTTGTTTTCCAAAGAGGAAAGTAAAATAATATTCAGAATCAGAGAAATAGGAGTTCTTACCATAAAATCCATAGACCTGTGTTATCTGTCTACTCTCATGATTTCCTCGCAAAAGTGTAATACGATCAGGCCATTTAGCCTTTAATGCAAGAAGGTAAGTGAAGGTCTCCAAACTATAGTAACCTCTGTCTACAAAATCACCCTGTGAAGTAAAAGTGTACAGTTACAAACAATACAATAGCCATAATATTCTTTTCAAATTACATCAAACTGCACAAACTCATGGTTCATAACTACAATAAAAAGTTACATACTGAAATATTTGGAAATTTGATTTTAACAAAAATTTAAATAGAAGTAAACAAACTGTTTCTATTAAATGTTTATAGAAACAAGATTTTGGACTCCAGGGAAACCTACAAGAATCTGCTGTGCCATTCTCTCAAGAACTTTCCCTGAAAAACCACCATTTTCTCGCTTTTTTTTTTTTTTCGAGACAGAGTATCACTCTGTCACCCAGGCTGGAGTGCAGTTGCGCAATCTCGGCTCACTGCAACCTCCACCTCCTGGGTTCAAGTGATTCTCCTGCCTCAGCCTCCTGAGTAGCTGGGATTACAGGCGCCCACCGACACCACACCTGGCTAATTTTTCTATTTTTAGCAGAGACAGGGGTTTCACCATGTTGGTCAGGCTGGTCTGAAACTCCTGACCTTGTGATCTGCCCACCTCGGCCTCCCAAAGTGCTGGGATTATAGGGGTGAGCCACCATACCTGGCAAAACCACCATTTTTTTCAATCCTCTATTACCTACATTAGTTGATTTGGTCACCTGTTAACCAGTATTTTTTAAGTAATTTAATTTTTAAAAATTCAATTTTTTTTTTTTTTTTAGAGATGGGGGTCTCACTATGTTGCCCAGATTGGTCTAGAACTCCTGAGCCTAAACAATCATCCCACCTCAGCCTCCAAGTAGCTGGGACTACAGGTGTGCACCACCATGCCCAGATAAAATAATTTTCTATTTTAAGAAATCATTTTAACTGTATTGGAAGAGCTGCCTACTTGAAGAAAAAAAATTTTTTTGTAAAAACAAATACCATAATTATAACAGCGTTCTAGGTTCAGTTTTGCATTTAACAACCATATATGATAATATACTATTTACACTTCCCATTAATATCTGACTTGGGCCAATATTACACCAATAGGAAAACAACTGAAAGAAAAGTGGCCAAGTGCGGTGGCTCATGTCTGTAATCCCAGCACCTTGGGAGGCCGAGGCCAGCAGATTAGGAGGTCAAGAGATCCTGACCATCCTGGCCAACATGGTGAAACCCCGTCTCTAGTAAAAATACAAAAATTAGCTGGGCATGGTGGCACGCGCCTGTAATCCCAGCTACTCAGGAGGCTGAGGCAAGAGAATCACTTGAACCCGGAAGGCAGAGGTAGCAATAAGCTGATCACACCTGCACTCCAACCTGGCAACAGAGCGAGACTCCATTTCAAAAAAAAAAAAAAAGGAAAGTGACCCAGAAACTTTCAGAAGGAAAGATAATGAGAGAAGGATCCAGAAAAAGTTCAACAGTAACACTACATTCCAAAAGAAAAGCAAACATCTACCTTAATAGCAAATGTGTATGTATGTATATTCATCCATCCATAGATTAACAAGAGATAAAAATGAATGCTCGAAAAGTTTGAATAAATAATAGTCAATTGAAGATTTATGCCTTAAACCAGGGGTTCTGGGTTATTTTTATGCCCACTCATTACTGATAGCTATTACCCAACCCTATCTACAGTGGCTTACTAAGGCAATTAATTAGAGGACATAGTTAAATGTAGAAAAGTACACAATCACTTTGATATGGTTTGGCTGTGTCCCCACCCAAATCTCATCTTGAACTCCCACATGTTGTGGGAGGGACTCGGTGGGAAGTAATTGAACCATGGGGGCAAGTCTTTCCTGTGCTGTTCTCATGATAGTAAGTCTCGTGAGATCTGATGGTTTTAAAAACAAGAGTTCCCTGCACAGTCTCTCTCTCTCTCTTTGCCTGCTGCCATCCATATAAGATGTGACGTGGTCCTGCCTGCCTTCTGCATGATTATGAGGCCTCTCCAGCCATGTGAAACTGTAAGTCCATTAAACCTCTTTATTTTATACTTGCCCAGTCTCGGGTATGTCTTTATCAGCAGCATGAAAATGGACTAATACACACCTTTTCATATACTGAAATGGGGACTGTCACATGGCAAAAAATTATTATGCAATTTACATTTAATAAGTCAGATCCTTTCCATGTTAAACAAGCACTTGATATCAGTGGTGTTTACATACCATAAATATGTAGTTTGTGTCAGGAACCTGACCTCCAGTTCTGAACAGTTCACAAAGGTCATAAAACTATAAAAGAAATGCAATATATGCTGATTACAAATTCCTGTTAAGAAGCAAAACAACAAAACTGAGAGTGAAATGTGTAAAGAAGCAGTTAAGAGGACTCCAAATATTTACATTTTTAAGAAATAAAGTGTAAGCCAAACTGCCAAGCACACAGTTCTCACGACTAAAAAAAGCACCAAATAAAGCTCAGTTACCATAAAACCACTACTAGATCATTATCATAGGCTCCCTTTCTCATTTTCTTTCATACATCTCCCCATCTATCTCTTGAGAATTCTGACATCCTTTACAAATTGTCTAATTTCTCAGTAAGCTAATCTAACAGCCAACCCAAATTCTGTATCTATTTTAATGAGACAAGAGATTAAGGAAACAAGTGGATATCTCTTTTTCTTCCAAACTGAACTTACATGACACTTCACAGTGTCATACAGAGATATTCCCATATTCTACAGTTAAGAGTCATGTACCCTCAGGCTCCACAGCCATGGAGTCTCTCCTCAATGATCAGTTAAAAAAAAAATTACATATTTCATCATTTTTTGTTTCTTTTTTAAGACAGGGTCTGGCTCTGTTACCCAGGCGGGAATGGAGTGATGCAATCATAACTCACTGCAGCCTCAAACTCCTGGGTTCAAGTGATCCTCCTACCTTGCCCTCCTCAATAGCTAGGACCACAGTTACACACCACCATGCCCAGCAAATTTTTATAGAGACAGGGCCTCCCTTTTTTGCCCAAGCTAGTCTCAAACTACTGGCTTCAGGCAATTCTCCCACCTCAGCCTCCCAAAATGCTGGGATTACAAGTGCGAGCCATGACACCCAATCATATTTCTTTTTTTTTTTTCAGACAGAATCTCGCTCTATCACCCAGGCTGGAGTGCAGTGGCCATCTCAGCTCACTGCAAGCTCTTCCTCCCGAGTTCACGCCATTCTCCTGCCTCAACCTCCCAAGTAGCTGGGACTACAGGCGTCCACCACCATGCCTGGCTTGCTTTTTTTTTTTTATTTTTTTGTATTTTTAGTAGAGACGGGGGTTTCACCGTGTTAGCCAGGATGGTCTCGATCTCCTGACCTCATGATCCACCCACCTCGGCCTCCCAAAGTGCTGGGACTACAGGCTTAAGCCACCGTGCCCGGCAACACCCAATCATATTTCATCATATTTCTATTTGACTGAAATGTGGTAACTCGCAAATTGTGCATTTGTCAAATTTCAATCAACTCGATTATTATCCTAGCTCTAATTTCCAAAGAAAGCATTACAGTTTTTCTGGAAAAAAAATTATTTTGGATTAAGGGAACTGACTATAATACATTGGACCAACTACAACTAACTATTTCTAACACATTCATCTTTTACAGTTGAAATAAAATTATCATTTAAGCTTTAAACACTTAATAGGAATCTTAGTCAAAGTGAAGAAAACTGAAAGTGAAATATTAACTACTGAAAGAAATAAAGTAACACCCTTTATAACAATGTTCCATCAGTCTAAAAAGTCAGACCAAAAAAAAAAAAAACTTTAGATAGGTATAAAATGTATCTATCTTCTGAAAATTAGCTAACAGGCCGGGCTGCTCACACCTGTAATCCCTGAACTTCGGGAGCTCACGCCTGTAATCCCAGCACTTTGGGAGTCCCAGGCAGGTGGATCACTTGAGGTCAGGAGTTCCAGACCAGCTTAGTCAACGTGGTGAAATCCCATCTCTACTAAAAATACAAAAATTATCCAGGCATGGTGGCCTGCACCTGTAATCCCAGCTACTTGGGTAGCGGAGGCACAAGAATTGCTTGAGCCCAGGAGGCAGAGGTTGCAATGAGCCAAGATCATGCCACTGCACTCCAGCCTGGGCAACAAAGCAAGATTCCGTCTCAAAAAAAAAAAAAGCGTGTTATGGTCCGGGAATGGTGGTGGCTCACACTTGTAATCCCAGCACTGTGGGAGGCCGAGGCAGGTGGATCACCTGAGGTCAGGAGTTCGAGACCAGCCGGGTCTAACATGGTGAAATCCCATCTCTACTAAAAATACAAAAATTAGCCGGGCGTGGTGGTGGGCACCCGTAATCAATCCCTGCTACTTGGGAGGCTGAGGCTGGAGAATCACTTGAACTTGAGAGGTGGAGGTTGCAGTGAGCCAGGATCACGCCACTGCACTCCAGCCTGGGTGAAAAAGCAAGACCTTGTCTCAAAAAAAATAAAAAATAAAAAAAATGTGGGCCGGGTGTGGTGGCTCACTCATAGTAATCCCAGCAATTTACGACACTGAGGTGGGTGGATCACCTGAGGTCAGGAGTTAGAGACCAGCCTGGCCAACAGGGCAAAACCCAGTCTCTACTAAAAATACAAAAATTAGTCAGACGTGGCGGCGGGTACCTGTAGTCCCAGCTACCTAGGGAAGCTGAAGCAGGAGAATCACTTGAACCCGGGAGACAGAGGTTGCAGTGAGCCAGGATGGTGCCACTGTACTCCAGCCTGGATGACAGAGCAAGATTCTGTCTCAAAAAAAAAAAAAAAAGTGTTATGACATCATTTAAAAAATCAAAAGAAACAGCCTTCATGACTAACGTAAGTGAGTATCTTAAATTAAGATCTAGCAACTCAAGGACCTTACGAGGTCACGAATAAAAATTATGATGAAAACCACGTAGCAAAATGCAAAAATCACTAGGGAAAAGAATGGAACACAAAACAATACCTATAATATAACTATACAATTCCATTATGTAAAAAATTGAGTAGGTATATACACGAAGTCAGGAAGTGAACATTTAAAAAGTTTTAAAAGTCAGGTTTTTAATAAAAATATAGTAGAAGAGTATCCTTAAACTTTTCTATTGATGTTTACAGATATCTGTTCTTTTTTTTTTTTTTTTTTTTCTGAGACGGAGTCTCACTCTGTTGCCCAGGCTGGAGTGCAATGGCATGATCTCGACTCACTGCAACCTCCGCCTCCCAGGTTCAAGCGATTCTCCTGCCTCAGCCTCCTGAGTAGCTGGGATTACAGGCGCATGACAACAGGCCCAGCTAATTTTTGTATTTTTAGTAGAGATGGGGTTTCATCATGTTGGTCAGGCTGGTCCTGAACTCCTGACCTCGTGATCTGCCCACCTCGGCCTCCCAAAGTGTTGGGATTACAGGCGTGAGCCACCACACCTGGCCAGATATCTGTTCTTAAACAAAAGCTTTTAAAGTCTATATTTACCAGACATACAGGCAGACAAATATTCTGTGTCAGTGATACATAGGTTCCCATTTCCTGAGAACTTGGGCAATTCTTTTCCTTTTTTTTTTTTTGAGATGGAGTTCTGTTCTTGTTGCCCAGGCTGGAGAGCAATGGCACAATCTCAGTTCACTGCAACCTCCACCTCCCAGGTTCAACTGATTCTCCTGCCTCAGCCTCCCGAGTAGACAGGATTATAGGCGCCTGCCACCGCACCCCCGCTAATTTTTGTGTTTTTAGTAAAGACGGGGTTTCACCATGTTGGCCAGGTAGATCTCGAACTCCTGACCTCAGGTGATCCACCCGCTTGGGTCTCCCAAATGCTAGGATTACAGGTGTGAGCCACCGTGTCCAGCCCTACTTTCATCCTACATTACTAGGCACCTACCTCATCGTCAAATAAAATCTACCGTCTACTCTATGTCTCTCTCTCTCCCTCTTTTTTTATTTTTTGAGATGGAGTCACGCTCTGTTACCCAGGCTGGAGTTCAGTGGTGCAATCTTGGCTCACTGCTGCCTCCGGCTCCCAGGTTCGAGCAACCCTCCTGCCTCAGCCTCCCGAGTAGCAGGGACTACAGGCACGGCCCACTACACCTGCCTAATTTCTGTATTTTTTTGTAGAGAAAGGGTTTTGTCACATTGGCCAGGCTGGTCTTAAATCCCTGACCTCAGGTAATCCACCAGCCTCGGCCTCCCAAAGTGCTAGGATTACAGGCGTGAGCCACTGCACCCAGCTACTCTATGTTTTTCATATTTCAGACACTCTGCTCCCATTTTAAACCAAAAACAATCTTGAGAAGTAGATTTTTTTTTTCTTTAATTATCATTATTTTTTAGATGGAGTCTCACTATATTGCCCAGGCTGGTCTCAAATTTTTGGGATCAAGCAATCCTCCCACCTCAGCCTCCTGAGTAGCTGGAACTACAGGTATGTACCACTTTACCCAGCCTGGGAAGTGGATTTTTTTTTTTTTTTTTTTTTTGAGACAGAGTCTCACTCTGTCACCCAGATTGGAGTGCAGTGGCGCGATCTCAGCTCACTGCAACCTCTGCCTCCCGGGTTCAAGCAATTCTGCTGCCTCAGCCTCCTGAGCAGTTGTGAATATAGGTATGTGCTACCACACCCAGCTACTTTTTGTATTTTTAGTAGAGATGGGGTTTCACCACGTTGGCCACGATCGTCTCGATCTCTTGATCTCGTGATCCGCCGACCTCGGCCTCCCACAGTGCTGGGATTACAGGCATGAGCCACTGCGCCCGTCTGAGAAGTGGAATTTTTTTTCATCAGAGGCAAGGAAACATCCACTGTGCCCAGTAGTTCTCAAACTTTTTGGTTTCAGGATTCATTTGTGATCTTAAAAACTAGAAGTCCTCAAAATCTGTTATGTAAGTTTTACAAATCGGTATTTACCATATTAGAGATTAAAACTCAGAAGTTTTAAATATTTAAATTAATTTTTAAAAATTAATAACACAGGCCAGGCATGGTGACTCACACCTGTAATCCCAGCTACTTGGGAGGCTGAGGCAGGAGAATCACTTGAACCTGGGAGGCTGAGGTTGCAGTGAGCCAGGATCACACCATTACACTCCAGCCTGGGTGACAAGAGTGAAACTCCATCTCAAAAAAAAAATCAATAACATACCCATCAAAAAGTATCACAAACACATTTTAAATAAAATAAAAATTGTTTAGTAAGAGGAGAACTCACATTGTTTTACATTTTCACAAATCTCTTTAATGTCTGGCTAAATAGAACATGGTTAGTCATATAACTTGCCTCAGCATTCAGTCTGTTGGGATATATTGAGTAAAGCAGATGAGGAAAATCCAGCTTCACACAGATAAGCAGTTACAAAAGGAAAGAGTATTTTAATAACATTTTCAGGTAACTGCGTATTCTTTTAATACTGTACCAATATTTGACAAGTGGCAGTTTATGAAACTTAAAAGTTAATCGCAGTATGAAATCTGAAGCCATAACAGTGATCTTCTTTTTCTTTTTTTTTTTTTTTTTGAGATAGGGTCTAGCTCTATTGCCCAGGCTGGAGTGCAATGGCACATTCTCGACTCAGTGCAACCTCCACCTCCCAGGTTCAAGCAATTCTCATGCCTCAGTCACCTGAGTAGCTGAGATTACAGGCACATACCTCCACACCTCGCTAATTTTTGTACTTTTAGTAGAGACAGGGTTTCACCATGTTACCCAGGCTGGTCTCAAACTCCTGGGCTCAAGCGATCCGCTTGCCACAGCCTCTCAAAGTGCTGGGATTACAGGTGTGAGTCACCGCGCCCGGCCTATAACAGTGAACTTTCATACTCTGTTACATTTGTTATCTTACACTTTGAGTAAATGGTAAACTAGAAATTTGAAAAATGAAAATGACATTGCATTTTATATCATCAAAAAACCATATTTGTTAATATCACTTCTCATCTCATCTCAGGAAAGTATCGGAAACTGTTAGCCTCATAGTGGTGGACTCAGATTTTCCAAAATTCCTATTTTTCATTAGTAAATTCAATTTTCGTCATCGGCAACAAATACTGTCAATTGTTCTCTTGAAGTGACTGGCTCACTTCCTTCACTTTTGCAAATATAGTTGCCAAATACCCAAGTCTAAATAATCACAGTTTGTCAGTCATTCTCAAGTAAAAATAGTGTTCCATAAAAAAGCAGTTATTTTAACTCATGACTCAAAGAATTTCACAAGTACTTTTCTTTCCTTTTCTTTTGGGTTTTTTTTTGTTTTGTTTTTTTGTTTTTTTTTTGAGACAGAGTCTCACTCAGTCACCCAGGCTGGAGTGCAATGGTGCTATCTCAGCTCACTGCAACATCCGCCTCCCGGGTTCAAGCAATTTTCCCTGCCTTACCCCCTGACTAGCTGGGATTACGGGCACCCGCCACCACACCTGGCTAATTTTTGTATTTTGTAGTAAAGATGGGGTTTTGCCATGTTGGCCAGGCTGATCTTGAACTCCTGACCTCAGGTGATCTGCCTGTCTTGGCCTTCCAAAGTGCTGGGATTACAGGTGTGAGCCACCGTGACCAACCCACAAGTACTTTTCCTTGAGTAAACCATCTTTCTTTAGCATGCAGCAGATATGCTTTACGCATACTTCCCATTTCATCACACAGACTTTTTTCTTTTTCTTTTTAGATGGGGTCTCACTCTGTTGCCCAGGCTGGAGTGCAGTGGCACAATAATAGCTGACTGCAGCCTCAAACTCCTGGGCTCAAGCAATGCTCCCACCACCTTAGCCTCTTGAGTGGCTAGGACTTACAGATTCAGACCACCAACCCTGGCTAATTTTTTTTTTTTTTTTTTAAAGAGATGGGAGCTAGGTGCAGTGGCTCATACCTGTAGTCCCAGCACTTTGGGAGGCTCAGGCAGGTGGATCACAAGATGCCAGGAGTTCGACACCAACCTGGCCAACATGGTAAAATCCCATCTCTACTAAAAATACAAAAATTAGCCAGGCGTGGTGGTGCACACCTGTAGTCTCAGCTACTCAGAATGATGAGGCACAAGAATCACTTGAACCTGGAAGGCAGAGGCTGCACTGAGTTGAGATCACACCACTGCACTCCAGCCTGGGTGACATAGCGAGACCCTGTCCCCCCTCAAAAGAAAGAAAGAAAGGCTGGGCAAGGTGGCTCACGCCTGTAGTCCCAGCACTTTGGGAGGCCAAGACAGGAGGATCACATGAGGTCAGGGGTTCAAGATCAACCTGGGCAACATGGAAAAACCCCATCTCAACTAAAACTACAAAAAAATTAGCCAGGCATGGTGGCGTATTCCTGTAATCTCAGCTACTCAGGAGGCGGAGGCAAGAGAATTACTTGAACCCGGGAGGCAGAGGTTGCAGGTTGCAGTGAGCCAAGATTGTGCCATTGCACAATCACACCACTGCACTCCAGCCTGGACAAGAGAAAAACTCTGTCTCAAAAAAAAAAAAAAAAAAAAAAAAATTTTTGCCGGGCGCGGTGGCTCACGCCTGTAATCCCAGCACTTTGGGAGGCCGAGGCGGGCGGATCACAAGGTCAGGAGTTCAAGACCACAGTGAAACCCCGTCTCTACTAAAAATACAAAAAAATTAGCTGGGCGCAGTGGCGGGCGCCTATAGTCCCAGCTACTTGGGAGGCTGAGGCAGGAGAATGGCAGGAACCCAGGAGGCGGAGCTTGCAGTGAGCCGAGATCGCGCCACTGCACTCCAGCCAGGGGAACAGAGCGAGACTCCGTCTCAAAAAAAAAAAAAAAAAAAAAAAAAATTTTTTTTTTTTTAGACGTGGGGAGTCTCAGGCTGGATGCAGTGCCTCACACCTGTAATCCCAGCACTTTGGGAGGCTGAGGCAGGTGGATCACCTGAGGTCAGGAGTTTGAGATGGGGGGGGTCTCACTTGGGTTGCCCAGGCTGGTCTAGAACCCACGGCTTCAAGCGATCCTCCCACCTTAGCCTCCCAAAGTGCTGGGATTATAGGCATGAGCCATCACGCCCAGCCAGACTTTTTAAATAATATATATTCTAAAGGATTGAGAGTTAAGTGAAACTGGCATTTTATTTTACTATGCAGGCATGTTGGTGAAGAACTCAATGATAATCAGCTTATTCTAGTGTTTTTCCCTTGATTCATGCTAAGGCATGAGCAATTTAACCCTCCATTGCCTCTGTACCTCCTTAGAGACCCAAGGGTCCACAGGCCACACTTAAAAAATTTGTGAGCTAGCTGAAATGGCTTCTTAAATAGCTAACATATAGCCAAGCCAAGATTTAAACCAAGTTGTATCTGACACTGAAATCTATAACTCCTCACTATATTACACAGCTTCAATGCTTCTCAGCACAACATGCTCGCTAACATGTTTATTCATACCCAAAACCCAATCCTGCAATTCCAGAACAGGCCCCAGAGGAAGATAAGTCCCAAAGGATATATTTTACATTGTATTTAATCAGTCAATAGCTATTTAGAGGCTCAAATCCCATGTTTCTGATTAGTAATCATTTTTTGTGTGTGTGTTTGTTTTTTGTTTTTTTTGAGACGGAGTTTCACTCTTGTTGCCCAGGCTGGAGTGCAATGGTGCAATCTCGGCTCACCACAACCTCTGCCTCCCAGGTTCAAGCGCTTCTCCTGCCTCAGCCTCCCAAGTAGCTGCGATTACAGGCACCCGCCACCACACCTGGTTAATTTCTGTATTTTTAGTAGAGATGGGATTTCACCATGTTTGCCAGGATGGTCTCAATCTCTTGACCTCGTGATCTACCCACCTCAGCCTCCCAAAGTGCTGAGATTACAAATATGAGCCACCACGTCCCGCCTATTTTTTTTTTTTTTGAGATGGAGTCTCACTCTCTTGCCCAGGCTGGGGTGCAATGGCACGATCTCGGCTCACTGCAACCTCCGCCTCCCAGTCTCTAGCGATTCTCCTGCCTCAGCCTCCCAAGTAGCTGGGATTACAGGCACGCACCACCACGCCTGGCTAATTTTTGTATTTTTAGTAGAGACGGGGTTTTACCATGTTGGCCAGGCTGGTCTCAAACTCCTGACCTTGTGATCTGCCCGCCTCGGCCTCCCAAAGTGCTGGGATTACAGGCGTGAGCCACCACGCCTGGTGCAATTGTTTTTAAGGAACATATACAACATAAACAATTGTTAACAGTTTGGTGGTGGTCTTAAAATAACATGTACAACAGAAACCCAAATTAGTTTCAAACCTCAATCTGCCCTGCAGTGGCTGTGTGTGAGTTTGGGCTATTTCTTCAATCTTTCAGTCTCCCTTTCATTGTCTACAAAATAATACTATCTCATAGGACTCTTGGGAAAAAACTGATGCAGAATATGTGAAAAAGTACTTTGTTAACCTCAAAACACAAGATAAATGTTAGCAATAACTGTACATTTGACTGAAGGTATATATAATACAAAAGTTCAATCTTATGCTTCTAATTTTAGTAGCTCGAGGTTGGTCTCTAACTTTCTGACCTTTGATCATGGCTGTAATTCACATCTTAAAAAGTCCTTGATAACACAGGTAACCCCTCAGTTTTAACACTACAACTAAGGGAAAACATGACTTGGTTTATTCCAGTTTTCAGGAATGTGTTAAAACACTGCTTATATTAATATCCTTTATGTTAGCAAAATACAAATGTTTATTTTTAGAGAGAAGTTACACGGAAATTTTAGGAAATCAATTCCTAAAGTCTACTCTAAAAAACTGTAATTTTAACAGATTAAAGATGACATAATGGGACCTCTATCTAGGAGGTGATGACATGCAAGTGTCAGATTTTTTTTTAATCTCAACTGATGCAGAAAACACCTTGAAAAACCAAAAAATCAGCCTGTAAGTAGCCAAAATAAGACTTTACTCGTGGAGCAGTCCCTAATCAGAGCCAATTTACACACATTTCTGCTCATTTACATAGTCATATTTAAGGCAGGGAAATTGCACAGGCGACCGTAAGTCCTGTTGGCATCCTTTAAAGACTACATTGTTTTGCAATGTATTATTAAGTCTTACAGCCCCAACTATAGTATATGCATATAGCACTCTATGAGTAATCTGTTCAGCTTTCATTTCCCAGTGAAAAAATTCTACAAATATACATGAGGCTAAACACTGACAACAGGATCTAAATATGAGGTATGCCCCTCCTGTTAATGCTTTGGAAAAAAAATTTTTTTTTTGACAGAGTCTCACTCTGTTGCCCAGGCTGGAGTGCAGTGGTGCGGTCTTGGCTCACTGCAACCTTCGCCTCTCAGATTCAAGTGCTTCTACTGCCTCAGCCCGAGTAGCTAGGATTACAGGCACGCGCCACCATGCCCAGCGAATTTTTTTGTATTTTCAGTAGAGACGGGGTTTCACCATGTTGGTGAGGCTGGTCTCAAACTCCTGACCTTGCGACCCAGCAGCCTCAGCTACCCAAAGTGCTGGGATTACAGGCATGAGCCACCACGCCAGGCACTGCTTTGAAATTCTTACAAACAAACACCCAGCAGATGAGAAATTTAACTAAATATTTTCTAGTTCATTCACCAGTGATTTGCTGTGACATCATGGACCAGCAATTTTATTTTTCTGTACCTTTGCTATTCTCATTCCCACTAAAGAAATGATACATTTTCAACAATATATGACAGCAGAACAGAAATTAATTGAATGAAAAAAGTGCCTAACACCAAAACATCTCCTGTCAATCATAGTTATTATGAGCAGTATATGTTTGTACTTTTTATTTTCTACCCACTCCCACCATTCCACAGAAAAATAATGCTGCATTATTCACTTCACAAATGTAATATCAACAAACTCCATAACTAATTTGACCACTGCTTTTATTCACCAAAAATGTAAACCAGGAATCATTAGTGTCACAGAGACTGAGGCAACCTAGCTTACCACCAGTTGTGTTTGTTGATGTTGTTGTTAATTTTGTAGCACATGTGAAAACACACATGGATCATGGACAGTACAAAGCTTAAAAATCTGCTCATGAAATTTTACCTGTCCATGTATATCTCCACACACTGTTACTGGTGTTGATACTGGCTGAACATTTGACTCTTCTAAGAGGAGGTCACAAACATAGTCACATAGCCGCTGTAAAAAGAGAAAATAAAAGGCAAACATTTACTACAACATCAAAACTAAAGATAAAATACCAAAAAAGAAAAATACCAGGTCTAATACTTAGAAAGCCCAAGTGTACTTTTTGATTGGAAAGGAAAGTACCCTGTGATAATTCAGGTGTTGGATTTCTGCCAGCTGTCATACAGAATTCTTAATGCAATGCAAACTACCTACAGAGACACTAGGTTCCAGGAGACAGACAGCTTTACAAGAACTGTAAAATGATGCTTTTCACCAAAAAAAAAAAAAAAAAAAACCTTTTTTTTTTTTTTTTTTTTGAAATGGAGTCTCGCTCTATCTCCCAGGCTGAAGTGCAGTGGCACCATCTTGGCCCACTTCTACCTCCGTCTCCCAGATTCAAACAATTCTCCTGCCTCAGCCTCCCAAGTAGCTGAGGTTACAGGCGTGTGCCACCACATCCGGCTAATTTTTGTATTTTTAGTAGACACGGGGTTTTAACATGTTGGCCAGGCTGGTCTTGAACTCCTGACCTCAGGTGATCCACCCACCTCAGCCTCTCAAGGTGCTGGGATTACAGGCGCGTGCTCGGCCGGTAGAAGGTTTTTATCCGGTAATTTTAAAAGTAAATTGCAAACCACAGACTTACCATTTGACCCAGCAATTGTAGTCTTGGCAATAAAAACATGTTCAAAATCTGTATATAAATACTCACAGAAGCCTAATTCATAATAGCCCAAAACTAGAAACAAATCAGATATCCTTCAATGAGTGAATGGTTAAACAAATTTCGGTACGTCCACACCATGTACTACTACTTAGCGATAAAAATAAATGAATACTGCCACACAACAACCTGGATTCGCCTCAAGGTATTTGTGTTGAGTGAAAAAACAAAGTCAAAACTATCCCAAAAGGTTATATACTGTGTAATTCCATTTATATAACATTCTTTTTTTCCTTTCTTTTTTTTTTTCCTTGAGACGTTGTCTCGCACTGTCGCCCAGGCTAGAGTGCGGTGGGGCGATCTCAGCTCACTGCAAGCTCCGCCTCCCAGGTTCTCCTGCCTCAGCCTCCCGAGTAGCTGGGACTACAGGCGCCCGCCATCACACCCAGCTAATTTTTTGCACATTTAGTAGAGACGGGTTTCACCATGTTAGCCAGGATGGTCTCGATCTCCTGACCTCGTGATCCACCCGCCTCGGCCTCCCAAAGTGCTGGGATTACAGGCGTGAGCCACTGCGCCCGGCTTTTTTCCTTTTTTTTTTTCGAGAGTCTCGCTCTGTCGCCCAGGCTGGAGTCCAGTGGCGCAATCTCAGTTCACTGCAAACTGCCTCCCCGTTCAAGTGATTCCCGTGCCTCAGTCTCCCAAGTACCTG
This sequence comes from Theropithecus gelada, assembly GCF_003255815.1. Taxonomy (NCBI): domain Eukaryota; kingdom Metazoa; phylum Chordata; class Mammalia; order Primates; family Cercopithecidae; genus Theropithecus; species Theropithecus gelada. The sequence goes on along the minus strand of NC_037683.1, from coordinate 13,938,400 downwards.
GGATTACAGGCGCACACCATCATGACCAGCTAATTTTTGTATTCTTAGTAGTTTCACCATGTTGGCCAGGCTGGTCTCAAACTCCTGACCTCAGGTGATCCGCCCACCTCGGCCTCCCAAAGTGCCGGGATTACAGGCATTGAGCCACTGCGCCTGGCCGCGTTTAAATGACATTTTCTTTTTCTTTTTCTTTTTTTTTTTTTGAGAGGGAGTCTCGCTCAGTCGCCCAGGCTGGAGTGCAGTACAGTGGCGGCGCGATCTGGGCTCACTGCAAGCTCCGCCTCCCGGGTTCACGCCATTCTCCTGCCTCAGCCTCCCGAGTAGCTGGGACTACAGGCGCCCGCTGCCACGCCCGGCTAATTTTTTGCATTCTTAGTAGAGACGGGGTTTCACCGGGTTAGCCAGGATGGTCTCGATTTCCTGACCTCGTGATCCGCCCGCCTCGGCCTCCCCAAAGTGCTGGGATTACAGGCGTGAGCTACCGCGCCCGGCCTAAATGACATTATTGAAATGACAAAATTAAAGAAATGGAGAACAGGTTAGTTGTTGCAGAGGTCCAGCAGCTGCAGGAAGGAAGTGGGTGTGTCTATAAAAGGGCAACATGAGGAATTCTTGTGTTGATGAACTGTTATGTATCTTGACTGTAGTGTTGGATACATGAGCCCTTATCCAATAAAACTGTGAAGAGCCGGGTGCGGTGGCTCAAGCCTGTAATCCCAGCACTTTGGGAGGCCGAGACGGGCGGATCACGAGGTCAAGAGATCGAGACGATTCTGGCTAACACAGTGAAACCCCGTCTCTACTAAAAAAATACAAAAAACTAGCCGGGCTAGGTGGCGGGCGCCTGTAGTTCCAGCTACTCCGGAGGCTGACACACAAGAATGGCGTAAACCCGGGAGGCGGAGCTTGCAGTGAGCTGAGATCCGGCCACTGCGCTCCAGACTGGGCAACAGATTGAGACTCCGTCTCAAAAAAAAAAAAAAAAAAAAAAAAAAAACTGTGAAGAACTGAATACACACACAGAGACACATACACACACACAAACACAAGTAAAACTGAAGAAATCTGAACATCATGAGGTGATGATCTTAGGTTGCACCTGAAGATCACGAGTTGTATCAATGTCAATGTTGGCTGACATTGTATTGGTTGTGGTATTACACTATAGTTCTACAAAATGTTACCACTGGGGAAAACTGGGTTATTTTGAAATAAAAAGGTTAACTATAATTAATTATAAAATTCAAATATAAAACCGAGGAGCCAGCTGGGCAGAGTGGCTCTTGCCTGTAATCCCAGCATTTTGGGAGGCCAAAGTGGGCGGATCACTTGAGGTCAGGAGTTCAAGACCAGCCTGGCCAACATGGCAAAACCCCATCTCTACTAAAAATACAAAAATTAGCCAGGCGTGGGGGTGCACGGCTGTAATCCCAGCTTCTTGGGAGGATGAAGCAAGAGAATCAGTTGAACCCAGGAGACAGAGGTTGCTGTAAGCCAAGATTACGCCACTGCACTCCAGCCTGGGAAACAGAGCAAGACTCTGTAAGTAGGGAGATCAGTTAAGTGTCTTCTATAATAATCTAAGTAAAAGTTAACTGGCTTGGACAGGGTAGTAAAAGTAAAAAATAGGGAAAATAGATTCCACATGTTATCTGAATGTAGCATCTGCTAGATTTATGACCAACTGGATACAAGGTGTTAAGAGAAAGTAAAGAATCAAGGATGACTCAGGGTTTCTGGCTTAAACAATTAGAAGGCTGGAAATAATCATTACTGAGACAGAACTCCAGGGAAAGTAGATGTTTTATTGTTTTTTCACCCCTGTAAATAGACTTTATTTTTTAGAGCAGTTTTAGGTTCACAGCGAAACTGAGCATAAAGTACAGCATTCCCTTGCTCGGCACAGTGGCTCACGCCTGTAATCCCAGCACTTAGGGAGGCAGAGGCAGGAGGATCGCTCGAGCCCAGGAGTTCAAGACCTCCCTGGGCAATATAGAGAGACCTCGTTCTCCATAGAAAGGGAAAAAAAAAAAGAAAAGAAAAGAAAAGAAAAAAAGTACAGAGTTCCCATATACCCCCGCCTCTTCCCCCAGACAGCCTCCCCGCATCAACATCTCACACCTAAGTGGTACGTTTGTTACAAATCATGAGCATACACTGACACATCATTATCATCCAAAAGCCATCGTTTGTTTAAATTAGGGTTACTCCTTTTGTACGTTCTATAAGTTTTGACAATTGTATGACATGTACCTACCGTTATAGTATCATATAGAATAGTTTTACCTATTCAAACTCACCTCCCTCCAACCTCTGAAAACCACTGATCTTTTTACTGTCTCTATAGTTTTGCCTTTCCCAAAATGTCATATAGTTGGAATCATACATACATAGCCTTTCCAGGTTGGTTTCTTTCATTTAGTAATATGTATTTAAGGTTCTTCCATGTCTTTTTATGGCTTGATAGCTCATTTCTTCTTAGCACTGCATAATATTTCATTGTCTGGGTGTATTACAGTTTGTTTATCCATCCACCTAGTGAAGGACATCTTGTTTCCTTCCAAGTTTTGGCAATGAATAAAGTGGCTATAAAAATCTGTGTACACATTTTTGTATGAACATAAGTTTACAACTCATTTGGGTAAATATCAAGGAGCAGGACTGCTGGATTATAATATGGTAAGAGTTTGTTTAGTCTTATAAGGAACTGCCAAACCATCTTCCAAAGTGGCCGTACCATTTTGCATTCCCATCAGCAATGAATGAGAGTTCTTGTTGCTCCACATCTTCATCAGCACTTGGTACTGTTAGTGTTCTGGATTTTGGCCATTCTAATACGTATATAGTGGTTATCTCATAGTTGTTTCACTTTGCATTTCCCTAATGACAAAGGAGGTAGAGCATCTTTTCATATGCTTATTTGTCATCACTATATCTTCCTTGATGAGGTGTCTTTTGTTCATTTTTGGGGGCATATATGTATTTATTTTACTTTATTATATCTTACTAATATTCTTTAAGGCACAAACCAGGTGAGTAGGCTATAGCAAGGAAATCTTAGAGAGTTAAGAAACCACTATGACACTTCCCAGTATTATCTTCAGTGATGCTTCTTATCTTTATTCTGGGACTCCAGGTAATATTCAGCTCCTACAGCTACCACAAATGCAGCAAATTCCCATTTCAATCTTTGTAATAATGCACCAACAAAGGAAACATTTCTGCAAAGCCACCCACATATCTCCAAGCTTCATTGCAGCCCAATAAATCCCAAAGCCCTCCTGCAGCCAGCTTCTTCTAGACGGTTTTTACTGGTGTCTCTTCTATCTTCCATTGTTTATAATCTGGAAGTTCCATTTTACGATCTCCATGTTCATGTCCATGTCCATGGGCCACGTCTTGCAAGATTGTGAGAATTGAGGAAAACATATTGTGATATGCCTTCCACTTTCACACCTAGGTGGTGAGAATGAAATTTAGCACAACCACTCTGAAAAACTGGCATGATGTGACAGCAATTTCCTTTTGTCCATTTTTTAATCAGATTGTTCAGTTTCTTATTGAGTTTTAAGAGTTCTCTGCAGGCCGGACACGGTGGCTCACATCTGTAATCCTAGCACTTTGGGAGGCCGAGGAGGTCGGATCACCTGAGTTCAGGAGTTCAAGACCAGCCTGACCAACACAGAGAAATCCCGTCTCTGCTAAAAATATAAAATTAGCTGGGCATGGTGGTGCATGCCTGTAACCCCAGCTACTCGGGAGGCTGCGGCAGGAGAATCGCTTGAACCCGGGAAGCAGAGGTTGAGGTGAGCTGAGATCGTGCCACTGAACTACAGCCTGGGCAACAAGAGCAAAACTCCATCTCAAAAAAAAAAAAAAAAAAAAGAGTTCTATGTATATTTTGGATAACAATACTTTATCAGCTTTTTTTTTTTTTTTTCCAAATATTTTCTCCCAGAACATGGATCATCATCTCATTCTCTTAACAGGGTCTTTGACAAAGCAAAAGCTTTTAATGTTAATGAAGTCTGGCTTTTCAACTATTTCTTTCAAGAGCAGATTCTTTAGGTTTGGTTTGGAGGGTGGGGAATCACGAGTATAATTTTTTATTTTTTATTTTTATTTATTTATTAGACCGAGTTTAACTCCTCTCCATGGAGGCTGCCCCACACACCAGCCTCACCAGGTCCAGGGGCTACCTAGGCATGCTCCCTCCTCTGAGGCTTTATACTCTCTGTTCACTCAGTCAAGAACGCTTTTCCCTAGACATGGACTTGGCTATCTCTCTTTTCATCCAGCTTTCCTTTGCTTTGTCACTCAGGCTAGAGTACAATGGCGTGATCTTGGCTCACTGCAACCTCCACCTCCCAGATTCAAGCGATTCTCCTGCCTCAGCCTCCCAAGTAGCTGGGAATACAGGAACTGGTCTCTAACTCCCGACCTCAGGTGATCCACCTGCCTCAGCCTCCCAAAGTGCTGGGATTACAAGTGTGAGCCACAGCGCCCGGCTGGCCTGTATTTTTTTATAGCCTTTCATAACTACCTCCTTACTCCTCATCTTGACAAAATTAAAAGCTTTTTTTTTTTTTCTTGAGATGGAGTCTCGCACTGTCGCCTGGGCTAGTGTGCAGTGGGGTGATCTCAGCTCACTGCAACCTCCGCCTCCCAGGTTCAAGCAAATTCTCCTGCCTCAGCCTCCCGAGTAGCTAGGATTACAGGCGCCTATCACCACGCCTGCCTAATTTTTTGTATTTTTAGTAGAGGTGAGGTTTCACCATGTTGGCCAGTCTGATCTCAAACTCCTGACCTCATGATCCGCCCACCTCCACCTTCCAAAGTGCTGGGATTACAGGCGTGAGCCCAGCCAAAGCACTGCTCTTTTTAGGTTAGCTAAAAGCAATTAATACTTTGAAATTTGTTTTTCTAATACTATACAATTTTAAAATTAAAACAATACAATAATGCTTTTAAGTACCTATCACAGGGTCTTCCCTACCTTCTTTGGGTGTAACACCTCACTCAGTTAACATCTGCAATATTTTCTCATGTAACCTCACCAAACATTCTCAAAGAATTCCACTATGAGTGGGACACAGTGGCTCACACCTGTAATCCACCTGTAATCCCAACACTTTGGGAGGCCGAGGCGGGCGGATCACAAGGTCAGGAGTTTGAGTCCAGCCTGACCAACATGGTGAAACCTCGTCTCTACTAAAAATACAAAAATTAGCCGGGCATGGTGGCACGCGCCTGTAGTCCCAGCTACTCAGGAGCCTGAGGCAGGAGAATCGCTTGAACCTGGGAGGCGGAGGTTGTAGTAAGCCGAGATCGCACCACTGCCCTCCACCCTAGGCAACAGGGCGAGACTCTGTCTCTGAAAGAAAAAAAAAAAAAAAAAAGAATTCCACTACCACCAAGGTTCTTGCAGAAGTGAGAAGCCCTTTGCTATAATCTGTACAAGAGTAGGAAGAATTTTCTATTTTGTTTCCAAGTCAGCTGCCCATGTTTCATGTTGTCAGTCACTGGACCCATTTACACTCCCTTTCAGATTTCACTTCTTTTAAGAACAGGCCTGGCCGGGCGCGGTGGCTCAAGCCTGTAATCCCAGCACTTTGGGAGGCCGAGATGGGCGGATCACGAGGTCAGGAGATCGAGACCATCCTGGCTAACACAGTGAAACCCCGTCTCTACTAAAAAATACAAAAAACTAGCCGGGCGAGGTAGCGGGCGCCTGTAGTCCCAGCTACTCAGGAGGCTGAGGCAGGAGAATGGCGTGAACCCGGGAGGCGGAGCTTGCAGTGAGCTGAGATTCGGCCACTGCACTCCAGCCCGGGCGGCAGAGACTCCGTCTCAAAAAAAAAAAAAAAAAAAAAAAGGAACAGGCCTGGCTGGGTGTAATGGCTCACACCAGTAATTCCAACACTTTAGGATTGCTTCAGCCCAGGAGGTTGAGACCAGCCTGGGAAACATGGTGAAACCTCAACTCTACAAAAAAATTTAAAAATTAGCGGGGCATGGTGGCGTGTGCCCATGATCCCAGCTACTCAAGAGGCTGAGGTAGGAGGATCGCCTGAGCCTAGGAGGTTGAGGCTACAGTGAGCTGTGATCACCCCGGACAACAGAGCAACACTGTCTCACCAAAAAAAAAAAAAAAAAAAAAAAAGTCCTTATCTCAGGTCATCTGTTTTTGGGTTTTTTTTTTTTTGAGATGGAGTCTTACTCTGTTGCCCAGGATGCAGTGTAGTGGCACAATCTCAGTTTACTCCAACCTCCACCTCCCAAGTTCAAGCGATTCTCCTGCCTCAGCCTCTCAAGTAGCTGTGACCACAGGTGGGCGCCACCATGCCCAGCCAATTTCTGTATTTTTGGTAGAGATGGGGTTTCACCATGTTGGCCAGGATGATCTCGATCTCTTGACCTTGTGATCTGCCCACATCAGCCTCCCAAAGTGCTGGGATTACAGGCGTGAGCCACGACACCCAGCCTCCATCACAGCTTTTATTTTACATACTATTATTACTTTTACTGCTGGCTCCATTTTAGTTTCCTATCTTTATTTTCTTTTTCTTTTTTTATATATAATTTTTTTTTTTTTTTTTTGAGACGGAGTTTCATTCTTGTTGCCCAGGCTGGAGTGCAATGGCGTGATCTCGGCTTACCACACCCTCAGCCTCCCAGGTTCAAGCGATTCTCCTGCCTCAGCCCCCCTAGTAGCTGGGATTACAGGCACACACCACCATGCCTGGCTAATTTTTATATTTTTAGTAGAGACAGGATTTTGCCATGTTGGCCAGGCTGGTCTCAAACTCCTGATCTCAGGTGATCCACCTGCCTTAGCCTCCCAAAGTGCTGGGGTTACATGCGTGAGTCACTGTGCCTGGCCGGTTCCCATATTTCAGTATGCCAGAATTTTCACTGACATGTAACTGGTTCTCCTAGTCCATAAGGCCTCCTAAACTTGAAGTCATCCCTGGTTACCACCCCAAACACTATGTGCTAGCCTGAAAATAACAGTGGACTATAAACTGAAGAACATCACTGTGAAACTGTCAATCTGAACAACTGAGTGTCTGGAGAACACATGTAAACTGCCTAGCAGCAGCCTTCAACCAGGGCCCAGGCACACTAACTAGAGTAAAACTACAGCTGCGCCCTACGCCTGCCACTTCTGCTGACCCCAACTGAGGATTTAGAGAACTAAGTCTCTAAGCCAAAGCTATTGCCCCTCACCTCTAGTTTGGCAGGAGCTTACCAATCGCTATCGTGCACACACAAAGGTAAGAAGTCTATGAAATCTCACTATAAACGTTATGTGAGTCAACCAACTACACAAACAACGGCCTCAAAGAGCCCTGCCTTGTCATCATGGTCAAGACACATGCTCCTCTCCTCCCAAACCCTTTACAGCTTTATCCCAAATTTAGGGTAAACTACACCCCTTTCTCCTCATCGTGCCCAAATACTTTTTCTTTCTTTTTTTGTATTCTGTTTTCTATTTATTTATTTTTTATTATACTTTAGTTCTGGGACACATGTGCAGAACGTGCAGGTTTGTTACTTAGGTATACACATGCCATGGTGGTTTCCTGCACCCATCAACCTGTCATCTACAATTGATATTTCTCCTAATAATCTCCCTCCCCTTACCCCCCAGCCCCCGACCGGCCCCAGCATGTGATGTTCCCCTCCCCTCTGCCCATATGTTCTCATTGTTTCATTGTTCTTTTTTTTTTTTTTTTTTTGAGACGGAGTCTCGCGCTGTGTCACCCAGGCTGGAGTGCAGTGGCGCGATCTCGGCTCACTGCAAGCTCCGCCTCCCAGGTTCAGGCCATTCTCCTGCCTCAGCCTCCGAGTAGCTGGGACTACAGGCGCCCACCACCACGCCCGGCTAGTTTTTTGTATTTTTAGTAGAGACGGGGTTTCACCATGTTAGCCAGGATGGTCTCGATCTCCTGACCTCGTGATCCGCCCGCCTCGGCCTCCCAAAGTGCTGGGATTACAGGCTTGAGCCACCGCGCCCGGCCATGTTCTCATTGTTCAACTCCCGCTTATGAGTGAGAACATGTGGTGTTTCGTTTTCTGTTCCTGTGTTAGTTTGCTGAGAATGTCAGCTTCATCCATGTCCCTGCAAAGGACATGAACTCATTCTTTTTTTTTTTTTTTTTTGAGACAGAGTCTTGCTCTGTCGCCCAGGATGGAGAGCAGTGGCGCAATCTCGGCTCACTGCAAGCTCCACCTTCCAGGTTCACGCCATTCTCCTGCCTCAGCCTCCCGAGTAGCTGGGACTACAGGCGCCCGCCACCACACCCGGCTAATTTTTTGTATTTCTAGTAGAGATGGGGTTTCACAGTGTCAGCCAGGATGGTCTCGATCTCCTGACCTCGTGATCCACCCACCTCGGCCTCCCAAAGTGCTGGGATTACAGGCGTGAGCCATCATGCCCAGCCTAACTCATTCTTTTTTATGGCTGTATAATATTCCATGGTGTATATGTGCCACATTAGTGCCACATTTTATCCAGTCTATCACTGATGGGCATTTGAGCTGACTCCAAGTCTTTGCTATTGTGAATAGTGCTGCAATAAACATGCATGTGCACATGTCTTTATAGTAGAATGATTTATAATCCTTTGGGTATATACCCAGTAATGGGATTGCTGGGCCAAATGGTATTTCTAGTTCTAGATCCTTGAGGTATCGCCACACTGTCTTCCACAATGGTTGAACTAATTTGCACTCCCACCAATAGTGTAAAAGTGTTCCTATTTCTCCACATCGTCTTCAGCATCTGTTGTTTCTTGACTTTTTAATGATTGCCATTGTAACTGGTGTGAGATGGTATCTCATTGTGGTTTTGATTTGCATTTCTTTAATGACCACTGCTTTTTTTCATGTTTGGTGCTCAACTACTTTCTAATCCTTGAATAGGAAGGGGTTCATAGCCATCATTCTTAGGAGAGCTCTATTTCTCTTCTCTACCTTTTCCTCAAGATATTTGTTCACAGTTCCATTCTATTCTCTGTTCTGTCTCCCAGTTCCCTCTTGTCTCCACGAACACTGAGTTCTAAATTTTTAAAATTACTTGTTTAGCTAATCTTGTTATCTAAAACACACTACTTCCTTTATCTAATTTTACATACTGGTATTTATAAAATACACTTAGCTTTGAAAACAAAGATCTCGGCCGGGCGCGGTGGCTCAAGCCTGTAATCCCAGCACTTTGGGAGGCCGAGACGGGCGGATCATGAGGTCAGGAGATCGAGACCATCCTGGCTAACACAGTGAAACCTCGTCTCTACTAAAAATACAAAAAAACTTAGCCGGGCGAGGTGGCAGGCGCCTGTAGTCCCAGCTACTCGGGAGGCTGAGGCAGGAGAATGGCATGAACCCGGGAGGCAGAGCTTGCAGTGAGCTGAGATCCGGCCACTGCACTCCAGCCTGGGTGATAGAGCGAGACTCCGTCTCAAAAAAAAAAAAAAAAAAAAAAAAAAAAGAAAACAAAGATCTCACAGCCAGGTGCGGTGGCTCACACCTGTAATATCAGCATTTTGGGAGGCCAAGGGAGGAAGATGGCTGGAGGCCCAGAGCTCAAGACTAGCTTGGGCAACATAGCAAAACCTCATCTCAACTAGCTAGCTAAGTAACTAACTAAATAAATAGCTAACATTATATTTCACACAGTCTTTATATAAAGTCTCTACTATAATACAGATCACTGGGAATGAGAAGTTAGGAATCTGGAATGACAATGATACTCACATGCTTACGATCCAGAAGATAGTGTCTGTATCCTCAGGTCAGATCAGAGTTCTTCAACCATGGCACCACTAATTATTCATTGTAGGGGGCTGCTTGCTGTCTTGTGGATGTTTAGCAATATCTCTGACATCTACACCTACTAGATATCCATAGTAACTTCCCATCCCTCCCTTGCCCCAGCTGTGACAACCAAAAATGTCTCCAGACACTGCCAAAAATCCCTTGGGGGGCAAAATTGCCCCCAGTTGAGAACGACTGGTCTAGATCTTTCTCCTGAGTTTAATATTGTTAGAACAGTGTTTAGAGCACATTTGGCAATCAGTGAGTAGTTGTTATCTAAGTGACATAAGTATCCAAGAGTATTCTGGACACCTCTATCTCAATGTCTTAGCTTGGCAGCATCTCAAACTCAGTATGGCCCAAACCAAACTGGCTGTATTCCTTAATCTAGTTATAGTACTAAGTAATCCTGGCCAGAAACTAAGAAATTAGACTAAACTCTCTTCGTCATAACCTAGACCAAATCTGTTAACAGGTGCCACTATACCTTCTTCATTTCCTTTCCAACACAACAATCACTTATCATTGCCTTATCTCAGACCCTCATATCACTGGGCCTACTGCTTCTGTGATATTTTTGGCCCATTCAAATCCATGGTCCACAATGCTGCCAGAATAAACATTTCAAAAGCCTACTGTCATTCTCCTTCTTAAAACTCCTCAAGTGTATTCTTCCGTTTATGACAATGTTTCCCAAACACCAAATACCATTTTCATGATTTTGTCATATTCCTACCACATACAACAGTGTATCCCTTTAACAATTTTCTTTGAATCTACTTTTCTTTTTAGTTAGCTACACTTTAAACAGTTATCACGAATCACAGTATGATTTTTCTCTAAAATATAAAAACATTTCAAAGTGTTCATGTACCACCTAAAAGATAACAATCTAAGTTTAACAGCCTACTCCTATGATTTGGCATCTTTCTTTCCAGTACCACCTCCAGCCACACCAAACCACTTCAAGTTGCCCGAACCAGCCATGTTCTTGCAAATTACACTCTACTATTGCACATGGAATTTATTCTGTTTGCATGTTCTTTCCTTCTCATTTTGTCTATCTAAACTCTGCCTCTCCTAACTGCTCCTTCATGAAACCATCTCTGGCTCCAAAGTTACATACTGCTTCTTCTATGCTTGCCAACGCCCTGGGCAGCCTCTATTACAGCCTTTGTTTACCTCTTTACCTCCCTTACTATACTGAAAGCCCCTCACAGACAGACAGAAGTATCTGATTCTGCCCCTGGCACCCACGGGGAACAGTACTTAACACAAGGAACATTTAAAGAAGTGTTTGTTGTCTGGGCACAGTGGCTCACACCTATAACCTCAGCATTTTGGGAGGCCAAGGCAGGAGAATCACTTGAAGCATTTGGGACCAGCCTGGACAGCATAGCAAGATGCTATCCCTTAATTTTTTTTTTTTTTTTTTTGCTGGGCGCAGTGGCTCACGCCTATAATCCCAGCACTTTGGGAGGCCCAAGGCGGGTGGATCACGAGGTCAGGAGATCAAGACCATCCTAGCTAACACGGTGAAACCCTGTCTCTATCAAAAATACTAAAAAAATAGCCAGGCATAGTGGCATGTGCCTGTAGTCCTAGCTACTTGGCAGGCTGAGGCAGAAGAATCGTTTGAACCCAGGAGACGGAGGTTGCAGTGAGCTGAGATCGCACCATTGCACTCCAGCCTGGCGACAGAGTGAGACTCCATCTCAAAAAAAAAACAAAAAAAAAATGTTTTTAATTAGCTGGGCACACTACTGCGCAACTGTACTCCCAGCTACTTTTGAGGCTGAGGCAGAAGGACCAATTGAGCCCAGGAATTTGAGGTTGCAGCAAGCTATGATTACACCACTGCACTCCACCCTGAGCAACAGACTGAGACCCTATCTCAAAAAAAAAAAAAAAAAAAAAAAGAAGAAGAAACAAGTATTTGTCATAAAGCAGAATACAGTTTGAGTCAATAAACCTTTACTCATTATCACATACAGGGCAGTGTTCTAAAATTGTGGAAAACACAAGGAATGGCCAAGCACAGTGGCTCACGTCTGTAATCCCAACACTTTGGGAGGCCGAGGTGGGTGGATCACTTGAGGTCAGAAGCTCGAGACCAGCCTGGCCAGCACAGTGAAACCCCATCTCTACCAAAAATACACATATATATATATATACAAAAATTAGCTGGGTGTGGTAGTGTGCACCTGTAATCCCAGCTATTTGGGAGGCTGAGGTGGGAGAATGGCTTGAATCTGGAGTGGGGCACAGGTTGCAGCAAGCTGAGATCTACACCATTGCACTCCAGCCTGAACAGTGAGACTCCATCTCAAAACCAAAAACAGACAAAAACAAGGAATGAATCTGGCCTTCAAGAATTTTCCAGTTTAGGCCGGGCGAGGTGGCTCAAGCCTGTAATCCCAGCACTTTGGGAGGCCGAGACGGGCGGATCACAAGGTCAGGAGATCGAGACCATCCTGGCTAACACAGTGAAACCCCATCTCTACTAAAAAATACAAAAAACTAGCCTGGCTAGGTGGCGGGCGCCTGTAGTCCCAGCTACTCAGGAGGCTGAGGCAGGAGAATGGCGTGAACCCAGGAGGCGGAGCTTGCAGTGAGCTGAGATCCGGCCACTGCACTCCAGCCTGGGCAAGAGAGCCAGACTCCGCCTCAAAAAAAAAAAAAAAAAAAA